>NW_016814745.1:201086-240385 GCF_001698545.2 Rhinopithecus bieti | reverse complement strand
TTTTTTGAGACAGAGTGAGACTCTGTCTCCAGGCTGAAGTACAGTGGCACGATCTCAGCTCACGGCAACCTCTGCCTCCCGGGTTCGAGCGATTCTCCTGCCTCAGCCCCCCGAGTAGCTGAGACTACAGGTGTGTGCCACTATGCCCAGCTAATTTTTGTGTTTTTAGTAGAGATGGGGTTTCACCATGTTGGCCAGGATGGTCTCGATCTCTTGACCTCGTGATCTGCCTGACTTGGCCTCCCAAAAACATTTCTATTTTAACATGTCCTTGAGTCAGTTTTTCAGAAGGAAAATTCCACAGACCCTGAAACCATGTAACCCTTGCCCTTACAAAATCTTTCAGACTCCCCTCTCTTTCCCTTCCTTTCATGGTGTCTCTGTTATGTTCTATTCCTTATAGAATATTTCAAAAATTTAAATTCCTCTCATTCTTTCCCTCAGGGAAGCATCACTACCTGTTTTGTTGTTCACGCTATTACTAACACTCAGAGCATTAGGCTCTCACCTCCTAACTCAAGCAGCTAATAAAGTTTCTTTCTGTGGCCAGCTGGTATAATATAGTGCTTGTACGTGGTAATAGTAAATGAAAACTTTATCCTGGCATTCTCCTGTCACATTTATCTATCTAAACGAGAGAGAAGACCTCTAGACCAGACTTTACAGCAAGTAAAGGTATTTCTTCTTCCTCTGGATTCTTTTGGGTCAAACTGGAATGCTCCTTAGACCCAAAGTTACAAAAAGTGATTATTTTCAGACTAAATTTGTGGTCTTCCTAAATGTATTTTGTACACTAAAGGCAAATATGACTTTGCACATGAAGTTCAAACTGAATGAAAGAATGAATTTGTTGAATTCAATTTGTTATTGCATCATCTTTAAGAAATAATGTACCATATATGGTCTAAGATCAAGTATTTGACAAAAATAATATAATCACTATATTTAACAATGTAGGGTGTAGCCCACTGTTCAGTTCTAATTTATTTTCAATAGAAACTCTGACTATAGTGTCAATTTGAACTGTTTCCCCAGTGTTTCAGAGAAGTTTGACTTACTCTGATAAATAAGATAATAAACACTAATAAAATTGACTATCAATATATGCAACACTCTGTGTCAATTACAAGTTGAACATCCCTAATCTGAAAATCCAAAATTTGAAATGCTCCAAAACCTGAACATTTCTTAATGCTGACATAATGCTCAAAGGAAATGCAAGTCTGAGCATTTAGAATTTTGGATTTTTGGATTAGGAATGTTCAGCTCGTAAGTATAATAAAAATATTCTAATATCCAAAAAAATCTGAAATCTGAAATATTTCTGGTCCCAAGTATTTCAGATAAGGGATACTCAGCATGTATCTCACCTATTACAGAAAACACTGCTATGTGTAAAATACTATTACTGCAAGTTTATTGGTGAAGAAACAGAAACTAGGCTAGTTGTGTACCTTGCCATAAATCACCCAATTCAACCAATTCATATGCAAACAGTTGGGCCTTGAAACCACTTCTGTCAGCTCTAAAATATGTACTTTTTATCACTAAATTAAGTTAACATTCAACTGCTAGTCCTAAGGAATTCCCTGAGGAAGTGTTTCTAAAGTATCATGATTATAGAAACCACCTGGAACTCTTAATGAAACCCTAGGCCCCTATCAGAGACACCAGTTCAGTTGGTCTGGGGTGGGGTCTGAGAATCTGTAATATTTACAAGTTCTCCAGTTGATGTCTGTTCTCATCTCATGTAGCAATAAGAACTCTGCTGTACTCAGTAGCAAATTAACTCAAACTTCTAATTTAAATTTCTAAAAGAAACTGTATATTGGCTTGGGTACCTGAACAATGTAGGGATAGACTAACTTCAGACACATCTCCATTATCACCTTCCACTTCGGGGCTCCCATGAGAGAAAACTGCTTCCTGGATAATGCAAATAGTAGTTCCAGAACTGACTGTCCTCGGACCTGGCTGGCTAGACATGGATCATGGGTCTGTCCCTGACTCTATCACTGTAAACAAGTGATTGCAATTTTCTTTCTTCTTAGTTCTATTCACTTACTCCTCCTCTGAAGCCCAGGGATGGTGTCAATTGCCTTGGAGCCCATGCGATGAGAATACAGAAGGAAGAGGCACTATGGATTCACTACCAGAAGGAAGGAAAAGTACATGCCAGGTAGCAAAATAACCGAAGTTTACTAGACCTCTCTAGGGTAAGATTTAAAGTTTAGAAGAATACAGCATGTTAGTTACCTTAATATACCATCAGACAATAGGGCTAAAAATGTTTCCTGATCATGGCAAAGATATTTTGATTGCTAAGGTATTTCCCTCCAAACCTACACACTCGGGCTGATTATTCCAAAAAACCATTGGTATTATTCCCATCAGCCTTATGTTTCAAGTAAATGCATTTCATTATATTCTTGGATACTTACTCTTATCCAAGCAGGAGGAGGGGAAGTAAACTACAGAATCTTCTCATTTCGCCTCATTTTCCGTTGCTCAAACAAAATTTTTTTTTAAAAAAACTCCTACATTTTGTGTGAAGCTTACTAGATTCATGTTAAAGTATAAAGTGAGCTTTTTGGAAATTTCACATCTTAGAGGAAATTCCCACATTTCTGGAAATTCACATCTTTCTTCAGTTTCAGTAAGGAAGTGTTTACTAAATTAAGATGAAATAGCTGAACTGCCTATTTGCAACTCATTTAAAAATGGATATACTTTATCACTGAATATTTCCTAAAATAAAACTTCATAACCATCTGGATTCAGTGCTTTCTTGCTGATATTTCCTGTAGATAAATGGCTTCTTAATGACTCTTTTGATCCCAAAGGATGTATTAAACTCTGAAATTATGTGTTTAAATAACAACCCAAAAAGAGCCAATTTGATTTCTGCAAGCTTCTTTACCTATCACTGCATTTCAAAATGTTAAGAATATCTTTCTCAGAAATTAAGAGTATTTTTCTCAGAAGTTCTTTACCCTGAGAAAAATTACGGTCAATAGCATTGTCTCTTATTATTAATATGATTAGATATAATGATATGCACCATTAGTCTCCTTTGTTGTTCTATTCTTTTTGAAACAACTGGTCACTCCATCTGTCCTTTCTCTTCAACTCTGTCTTGCATTTACAGAGGCACATTGGACATAGAGGGAATATTAATATTCACATATTGAGGACAGCAAATTATCAATTAACATTTTTCTTCAAGTCTTGTAATAAAATCAGATCTAGAATAAAACAAAGTGTTCTGGAAACCATCTCCAGATTTTCATAGAGGAGAACATCTTACGTTAATCCTTTTATAAATATATTTTATATAAACATGTAATTAAATACAGATAATTGTTAAAGTACAGTAACTAAGACTATGCTACAAATGTGAACGTGAATGTATGTATCTATGAATATGCAGAATGCCCCAGTTATACTATTTTCCTCTCTGGCTTATATTTTAATGTTAACACTCATGAGGGAGTGAATTAGGGAGACTGTTTCCGATAATTACTTTGAACACAGATTAGCCTCAGAGTTTAAAATACTAAAACATAGGGCCCCTGAAAACCAGATTCTTCATTCCACTTTTGAACTTTGAAACTATGAAAGTGTTCATGGTGCAGAAGACTCATTCCATACTTTTGAAATCTCTTTCAGCTTTGTTTTTTCTGTCATGGACAAATACTTCACCTTAGTCCAGAATTATGCTAAAAAGATTTTAATCTAAAATATGAAAGTAAAATGATTTTAAAAGATCCTTAAATGTGAGACTTAAAGAGCAATAAAATGAAATAAAATGGAAGTGAGCTTCGGCTTTTCTAGACCAACCTTCCAAAATACACGGAGAGATTTGAGCTGAAATACAAGGCCTCCAAAAGTGTAAGGGGATCTCTTTTAGTTTTCAGGAATCAAAACAAAACTTGGAAAGTGATGGGAAACTTATTGGTTCACACAATCAATCTTCAATAGCATTAGAAAGCTCATCTGCAAACCAGGTACACTGGTACAATAAAAGACTCCCCAGATTTACTATTCTGACAAGATTGGAATATGCCTGCAGCCAGTGTATATAGAACCCTGACAGATGGAATACAATGCAGTCATAAAAAGAAATGAAGTAACAGCATTTGCAGTGACCTGGATGAGATTGGAGACTGATTCTAAGTGATGTACCTCAGGAATGGAAAACCAAACATCATATGTTCTCACTGATATGTGGAAGCTGAGCTATGAGTATGAAAAGGCGTAAAAATGATACAATGGACTTTGGGGACTTGGGGGGAAGAGTGGGAAGGAGGTAAGTGATAAAAGACTATGAATATAGTGCAGTGTATACTGCTCGGGTGATGGGTGCATCAAAATCTCACAGATAACCACTAAAGAACTTACTCATGTAACCAAATACCCCAATGTACCCCAATAACTTATGGAAAAATAAATTAAAAAACACAAAAACAGAACAAAAAAAGTGTCAATAAAAGTAATGCAAAAGAAAACAATACAATATACATCTGTTTACACAGCATTTACATTGTATTATGTATCGTAGGTAATCTGGAGACCTTTTAAAGCATATGGGAGGATGTGCCTAGGTTATATGCAAATACTGCACCATTTTACATAGAGGACTTGGGCATTCATAATTTTGGTATTCGCAGTGGTCCTGGCACCAATTCCATGTGGATACCTAGGACAACTGTTCTCATCACTTCAACTCCATGAGCAGTTTCACTTGTTAGTATCTCTTTGAGAATTCATTGAGAAAGTATTTATTGATTATTCACTATTTGCTTGATCACCTGAGACAGACACTGCCATTAAGCTTCTGTTTACTGAGTTTGGGCCCAGACTTACAGGGTCAAACAGGGTTTTGCAGAGAGTATTATATGTAAGCTGAGACCTGTAGATGAGTTCCACGTTAAACACAACATTTCTTACACACAGGATAGGAAAGGAACACTAACCCATGTTAGTATTTACCAATGTGGCAAATTTTCAAGGTTGTGTTTAGATGTGGCTTAATGGGAGAGCCATGGTAACACATATGAGATAGTATTGTTTATATACTCTTAATCTTTTAAATTTGTTTTTCTAAAAGGTAGGTACTTGAGTAATGTCTATTAATTCATCAAGTATTTGCTAAGCTTCTAACATGAGCCTCATCAATATGACATTTAGGACTAAAGCTTGGTTTATCTCACCAGGGTTTCCTACCTCAGAAGGCTGTTTAGTTAAAGACGGAAATATTGTGAACATTGCTGATAATTTATTTAGTCACTGTAATATCTCTTTGTGAGGTAACATATCAGTCAGTAGGGATACTATTGTGATCTTAGAAATAACAACAGTAATAAAAGCAATAGGTACGCCAGAAGCACTAAATTTGAATCCCAGATGGTTCATTCACTACCTTGAACAATTCACTTAACCCACCTCCTCTCTCCATAAAATGTGGCCAATAAGCTCTGCTAACTTCATGGGTTTATTGCAAGAATAAATTAAAAAATATAAAGCAATTTCTAAGCTGTAAAATGCTATGCACATTGTTGGTGTGTTTAAATTTTTCTTCCCATTCTTCTGTGTGGTGATTACAGAAAATCTGTCTTCTCTCCCCTATTTAAGCAAAAGGAAGCAATTAAAGCTGCTTCGACCCTCCTCTCAGTAGCAGCTGACTGATTCTGATGGGCCAGCTTTATTGCCCCCCTCTTAGCCCATCACACAAGTAACGTGCCTTGTGGGATTTGAACCACTGTGTTCTGGCCTTGCAACTTCTGTTAAGTGGATGTGCGCCAAATTGCTCGAGCAAAACTTCTCTATGGGGTCACATAGAAGGTGTGATGGGCCAGTGCCAGGAAGCGGGGCGAGAAACCAGAGGACTGTATTAAATCTCACATTAACTTTGTCCATATGCCCCTACTTGACCTTTCCTTGACTGTGTCTCCCTACTGTCCCTCATGAGAGGAAAAGGCTGCTAAGCTTCTGAATGACTTGGAGTGCCTTTGCACTGAGGGTTGAGAGGTGCACAGGACTCTGCTGGGTACTAGACAGAATGGTCTTTCACAAGCACTAATAAGTCACATTTGGATCCAAGAAACAATTGTGCTTTCAGAAATTCTGTGGTTATTACTAAATATGACTTCTGTTAGTAACAAAATTTGAGTTATTGCTCTTAAACCGGCAGTGATTAGCAGTTCAAGAGTACAAATATGTAGGTGCTAAACAATAAGTACACATAGAAATAAAGATGGAAATAATAAACACCTGGGACTCCAAATGGGACAAGGGTGGGAGGGGTGTGAGAGTTGAAAATTTACTCATTGGTTACAATGTTCAATATTTGGGTGATGGGTATACCAGAAGCCCAATCTCCAACATTTCACAATACACCCATGTAACAAACATGCACATGTACCCCTTGAATATAAAGTAAAATACTCCAAATATGATTTCCTGTGAGAATTGACACTTATTCCTAATTTAAAAAAAAAAAAAAAAAGCCTTTATCATCAAATTGGTACACGCAGGTGGTGTTGTCTAGAATTCTGGATGATATTTCTTGAAAATATGTATTGACTTTTTCAAAAGTATTCATGGGTATCAGGAAGGTATATCTCTTTATTCTCACTTATTTTAAATCAGCTTTGATGAGATAAATTGCTTTACTAGTTTAAATAGTGTTCCCCAAAATTCATGTCTACCCAGAATCTCAGATTATAACGTTATTTAGAAATACGATCTTTGCAGTTACAATCATATTAAAATGAGGTGGTCCCTAATCTAACGGCTGGTGTCTCTACACGAATACAGAAATTTAAATTTGGACAAAGAGACACAGAGAGGAAAACGCGATGTGAAGACAGAGGCATACCAGTTAAACTGCCACAAGCCAAGAGTCCTTCAGGAACACCAGAAGCTAGGAAGAGGCAAGGAGGCTTCTCACCTAGAGCCTTCAGAGGGAGCATGGCCCTGCTGACACCTTGATTTCATACTTGTTGCCTAGTGAACTATGAGAGAATAATTTCTATTGTTTTAAGCCACCCAGATTGTGGTACTTTGTTATGGTAGCCCCAGGAAACTAATATAATTGCATAAAATAAAATGCAGCAGTTGTAAGTGCAATGAATTTTGACAAATATATGTACCATATAACCATAACAATCAAGATATAAAATATTTGTATGAGCCTAAAGAGCCCCCCGTGCCCCTTCCCAGTCTATATCCCCTCTCCGCCTCTGCCAACACACACATACCCAGCTCCAGACAACTCTTGGCTGTGTTCTATCATTAGGTCTATTGTAGAATTTCACATAAGTGGAATCACACAGTCAGTGCTTGTGTCTAGCTTCTTTCATTCAAAATGATTTGAGATGCATCCTTGTTGATGTGTACATCAGTAGTCTGTTTCTTTTTTATTGCCGAATAATACTATGATATATTATCAAAATTCATCACTAAAAATGCAAATTTTTAAGGTTGGCAACAGTGGCTCACACCTGTAATCGCAGCACTTCGGGAGGTTGAGGTGGGGTAGATCACTTGAGGTCAGGAGTTTGAGACCAGGCTGGCCAACATGGCGAAACACCACCTCTACTAAAAATACAAAAATTAACTGGGTGTAGTGATGCGTGCTTGTAGTCCTAGCTACTCGGGAGGCAGAGGCAGGAGGATCACTTCAACCCGGGAAGCAGAGGTTGCAGTGAGCTGTGATCATGCCACTGCACTCTAGCCTGAGCAACAGAGCGAGACTCCGTCTCAAAACAAACAAACAATTTTGTTTGTTGTTATCCTTTCACACCTGTTGATGAACATTTAAACACTTTCCAGTCTGGGCTTTTATGGATAAACCTGCTATAAAAATTTGAACACAAATTGTTGAATGGACATATGTTTTCATTTCTCATGGGAAATAAGTAGGAACATAGAATCATGCAGGTGACATGATAAATACATGTTTAACTTTATAAGAAACAACCAAACTGTCTCCCGAAATGATTGCATCATTTTATACTCCCACTAGCAGTGTACGAGAGTTGCCATTGATCAACATCCTAATAATTGATATCATCAGTCTCTTTCATTTTAGCCATTCTGTGGGGAATGTAATGGTATTCTTCTGCCTTTTATGTGACATTTGTATATCTTCTTTTGTGAGACTCCTATTCAATCTTTGACTCATTTACTTAACTGGGTGGTTTGTCATTTTTTTATTAAACTGTAAGAGTTCTTTATAACTTCTGGATACAAGTACTTTTTCAGATATACTGAAATAATTGTTTCCAATCTGTGGTTTGAATTTTCGTTTCTTATTTGTGTGTTTTAAGGATGAAAGTTTTTAATTTGATAAGTTTAATTTATCAATGATTTTCATATTGTTTTTGAATTTTGTGCCCTAAAAAATTTTCAACTCCAGTGCCACAACTATTTTTGACTATGTTTTCTTCTAGAAGTGCTATAGTGTTTGCATCTATGTTTAGTTCCATGCTCCACTTAAGGTTAATTTTTATGGATAATGTTAGTTATGGCCATGGTTCACTTTTTCCCATATGAATAGTCAATTCTTACAGCACCATTTGTTAAAAGATATAATCTTTTCCTAAATCACCAGTGTACCTTTATTAAAAATAAATCTATCATGTATGTGTGAGTTGATTTTGATTTCTGGATTCTATCCTGTTTCAGAGCAGAGATTAGAATATCTTTAAAAAAAAAAAAAACTGGTCTTGAAAATGTAAATGTAAAAATGATCCTACTCTATTTCTATGTTAATCAATTCTACAAATATTTAAGAACCACCCTATTTCAAGGCATCGAATCAGACTCTGTGAATAATGCAAAATTGATTAATATGAGCTCACAAGTCTCAAGAACTACACAATTTTAGGACAGGGTCAAAAACCCATGCTCTAGATGGTTACATTTGGATTGTGGACAGGTAAAAATGTGTTAGTGATGCTTTGAAATTTTATTCAAATTTTGGTATTATGTGTGCCTTTGTGATTTTTTTTTCATAGAGGGATTGAAGGACCTGTCCCTAAAAGAGCAACTGCTTCCATAAAAATAAGAAGAAAATGCTGCTGTCACCTCTCTCAACATGCATAATTGCAGAATTAGTATTAGAATTATGAATGGTAGAAAACCAGTTAATTGATGTGATTTCTGAAAGAAAACATTGGCATACTGACTAAAATTCTTTTTTGCTGTTTTATAGAATTTAATCAAAATACTTTTCACTTATAGACAGGCGATCAGATTTAATTTTTTAAAGAAACTGTATAGCAAAAAAGTTTCTAGTCCATGTAGACACTCATCTGTCTTCTTTGTGGCTCATGACAGGTATTGTCACTGAGCTAATCTTCCCTTGACATATTTCTGAAACATAAAAAGGAATCAGCCTAAATTTTCCTGTCAAAAACAAATCCACAATGTGGATATTTAATAGATGTTGAGAGAAAATTAGCAGTGACAAATTTAATGCTATTTACTTAGGAAATGAAGTTGAGAAACTCAGTGAAAGTGGCAGTTAGCAAAAAGCACAGAAGCTATAGGGCAAGAAAGCAATTTCTCTTCCATTCCATGATAGTGTAGCTCAAAGCATAATATTATTATAGACTTAACGTCCCCAGAACACCTATGAGTACAATGAATACTCAGGTACTTCTGGAGGTATCTGTAAACACTCACTGGTTTGGTAGGAAAAAGAAAGTTTAATTCATCAGGAAAAAAAATCATGTGGCTTTTCCAGCCTCTATCCTTTCCTGATGTTAAAAATCATCTGGTTAAAAATGTTTCTTTCCATGTCCTTCAGATGAGCCACTGTTTCACCCTGCCAACTTGTATTAAGCAGTGCCATCCAGCTTTGTGTTTTCCTACCTGTTAAGCTGGGTTAAGCCCTCTACCCTATTGTGTGTAAATTAATTTCCCCTGTTCACAATATATTGAATTTGTATAATTTGGGTGTATCTGGCCATGAAGAGGGCCCTAGGCCATGTCTTTCAAATTGAGATATCCTTCCCTGACAATAGCTGAATTCTCAGAGATTATAAAGAAGAGAATGTGTCTTCTGAGAATCAATGTTATCTAATTTATGGGGATGTTTTCTCATTACTTTTTTCTAATAATATTCTGTTTCTGCTTCTGCCCTTTTCTCTACCAGGTGATGTGATGTGATGTGATGTGATATGAACACTCCTATTTTGGAGTGGCAAGAGGACAGGATTTTGAAACAGGTTTACAAAAATCTGAGCTGAAATAAGAGCATTTTTATGTACTAACTAAGTCCTTTAAAAATATTAATGCAAACTTTTGCGATGGGATGGGCATGAGCTTTCTGTCACACCATAAACCTCTCACATGGTTCGTGGTTCTTGGTTTCATGAGGGTAACGACAATAACCCAAAATAATAACCATGAATTGGACTGTGATGTCTTTATGTAGTGCCATGGCTCCAGGGGCCATCACAACCATAAATCCTGATACCACTGAGCAAAATTGATCCAAATATCTGTCCAATGTTCATTTCTGAATGCAGTCCAACACTTTATTTCTGTCTAGATTTCTGAATAAGATTTTGTGAGGGAAAAAAAAAAAAAAACAGCACATATGACCTTAGCATATTCTATACATAGAAAAGCTTCACTGATTAGGACCACTTGGAGAGAACAATCATGATTAGTATGGAACCAAAGCCATTATATAATATACTTAAAGAGTGCAGGTTAATGACTTTTCAGTAAATACAGAAACTTGAAGAAGGCTAACAAATCATTATTAAGCAAAATTCTTTGATCAGCTTTAATGAATAGATAATAAGTAGATCTCTTTCAAAGGAGCACAGCAATTTTTTATATGTTAATGGTACTTCTAAAGTGCTTTAAATCAGTCAGTACTACAACATGAGCTAAACATTTGCCCTACAATCCTAATTGTATAATTAATTTGCTTAGACACCACAATTTTAAATACATGTAAATATAAAAGTAAGTTTTGTATTATTTAAATTAAACCCTCCATATCCCCCAAGAATTCCAAATGTCAAACCAGAATCAGAATTAAAGAGGTTCATGGTGACCCTGACTGTTTTTGATATTTCCCTATAAAAGTTTTATGGAGTCCATTTCTAAAGGAGAGAGTTTCTGGAGGCAGTTATCTACCCGAAAAAGTTGCCTTAAGATTTCATCTTTTGAAAATCACCATTCCCTTGGTATCTACAGTTGTATATGTTGTCAAATAATAAATTAACTTGATAGATGAAATGGTAGAGAAGAATTTATGCTTGGAAATAGAGAGATACAAACTGAAATGGCAGCTAAAATGTGAAGAAGCTGTGTGATCTTAAGCCAGGTATTTAACTTTGTTAAGTCTTACTTTCCTTATCTATAAAATGAAAAATAAAACTATGCAAGAAGTTCTGTGAAGGATAAGAAGCGATTAATTGTAAAGCTCCTAGCAGGATGAGTGGCAAATAATAGGCACTCAGTAATGGTAGCTAATACTTTTTTGAAATTGTTAGTTTTATTGTTGTAATATGGAATGAAAATAATGAGGAAAAAAAACAAAAACAAAGAAAAAAGGAATTTGATGCCACTTCCAGACATGCAGAGGCACTGGACATTTATAACATGTAATACAAATATTTGTTCTAAACTAGGAAATAAGTAACATGTAGTGTACAGATTTATCAAACCATCAACACAAATGAATATAAAAATTTTACATTTTAAGCCATGAGAAAAATATACATAAAAGAAATAGATGAGAAACTACGATACAGTTACCAGACCAGAACAAACTTCAATATGTCAGTCAGTCAGATTTTAGAAGATAACAACAAGCATAGCTTGTTGTCATCTTTATCTGCTGATCCGAATAACACACACAAAATCACATCCATTGGCTACATGAATGTCTGAAATGGATAGAATCTATTAGCACCAGGGAAAAATGCCATCATTTTGTAAATAGCACAATATCCCCTTTGGCCAATAAAATACTAACCCATGATAAATTTACTAGAAAACCACCATTTTAAATTCAGATTAAAGCATTAACACACACTATTTATTATGAGTTAGTTTACTTTCCCGTCATCTCTCTATGCGTTTAAATATGATATAATAGAAAATGCTTTCATTAATCCCAGTTGACATCCTCCAGTAAAATTTCTAAGGTCTGCGAAACACAGAAAGAGAAGTAGTAGTTCAGAACTCATGCTCAGGTTTGCCACTGAGTCATCATTTAGAGACAATGTCAATGAAATAAAACATTTGTACAGGATAATAGTCACCTATTGTTAGATCAATGCTAAGATTAAAAAGAGAGGTTTTTTTTTTTCAACTCAAGGCAAAACAGAATTGTTTATTCTCAAATTTGAGATTATGCTTCTTTGAGAATGTTCTCTCCATCATCCATGCTTCATCTTTTTCATAAGTCCCATGGTTTACAAAACAAAAAGGGTGTCTCTTTCAACTTGATCTCATGGAACTGGCATGCGTTTGATTCATGAAGGAATTAACCAGTCACTAATGTTAAAGAAAAATCTGGGGCACAATAAACAGTTAGTGTGTATTTGAGTAAAGAGCAACTAATTAATTGGAGAATTATGAACAATGAACCAAACTTAAAGAGGTTTATTTTTTCTATGACAAAACTGCATGGTACTGTTGTTGGACACATAGACCAATGGAAAAGAATAGAGAGACCTGAAAAAAATTTTGCACACTTACACCATCTGATCTTCAACAAAGTTGATAAAATAAGATCTCAAACTATAAAAATAAGATCTCAAACTATAAAAATCCTATAAGAAAACCTAGGAAATGCCCCTCTTGATATTGGCCTTCACTAAGTCCTCAAAAGAAATTGCAATAAACACAAAAATTGACAAGTGGAACCTATTTAAACTAAAGAGTTTCTGCACAACAAAAGAAACTATCAACAGAGTAAATAGACAACTTACAGAATGAGAGAAAATATTTATAAACTATGCATACAATGAAGGTTTAGTACTTAGAATCTATAAGGAACTTAACAAATTAACAAGCAAAACAACAACAACAACAACAAACAACTCTATTTAAAAATGAGCAAAGGGCATGAACAGACACTTCTCAAAAGAAGACATACAAGTGGCCAAGAAACATATGAAAACATGCTCAACACCACTAATCATCAGAGAAATGCAAATGAAAACTACAATGAGATACCATCTCACCAATCAGAAGAGCTTTTGTTAAGAAGTCAAAAAATAACATGTTGGCAAGGCTGCAGAGAAAAAGGAACATTTATACACTGTTAGTGCTAATATGAATTTGTTTAGCCTCTGTGGAGAGACGTTTGGGGATTTCTCAAGAAACCAAAGAGTTGAACTACCATTTGACCCAGCAATCCCATTGCTGGGTAAATACCCAAAGGAAAATTAATTGTTCTACCAAAAGACACACGCAACTGTATGTTCATCACAGGGCTATTCACAGTAGCAAAGACATGGAATCAACCCAGGTGTGCCCATCAACAGTGATATAAAGAAAATGTGGTGCATATACATGCATATGCTATGCAGCCATAAAAAATAAATAAATCATGACCTTTTCAGCAACATGGATGAAGCTGGAGGCCATTATCCTAGGTGAAATAACATGGGAGAAGAAAACCAAACACTACATGTTCTCACAAGTAGGAGCTAAACACTAGGTAGATGTGGATATAAGCATGGGAACAATAGATACTGGAGACTATGGAGGGGGAAGAGAGGGCAGGAGGCAAGGCCTGAAAAAGTATTTATCAGATATTAGGCTCATTCCTTGAGTAATGGTTTTATTTGTACTCCATACCTTAGCATCACACAATATACCTTTGTAAAAAACCTGCAAATGTACCCCTGATTCTAAAATTATGGCTTAAAAAAAAAAAATACAGAAACCAAACAAGGAATTATTTGATCGCTTTGTCTAGTTTTAGGTACCTTGTTGAAAAGCCCCAGAACACATAATTATACATTAGTTGACTGCTTACAATTGGCTTGGATTAAGTTTTATTTCTGTCTAACATAAGCATTATCAGAAATGACCCAAGTTAGATTTCATGTATGTTTGCAATTTAAGCAAGTTTAAGGTCACTTATGAGGCCTAACTGGTTTTGTCTGCTCAGGGATTCTTCAGGCCTGGTCTCCATTTTAATTTACTTCAACACTAAGAAACATGAGATTACACCTGAGATTCACTTTGTGTGTTAGTGCACTATCTAGACATCTGGGATTTTCTTTTTTGATGTACTAACCAGGCTAAACTACAGTCCTCAATCATTCAACCAATCATTAATCTAGGTGTTGCCATGAAGGTAGTTTGTAGATATAATTAAAGTCTATAAACAGTTGAACTTTAAGTAAGGGTAGGGCTGATAAAGGCAGTTCAAAGGTTTTAAAACAGAGGTGAGACTTCCCTGAAGGGAAGAAAATTCTACCTGGGGACAGAAGCTTCAGTCCCTTCCTGAGAATTCCAGCTCGCTCTTCCTGATGTCCTGATCTACAGATTTCCAATTTACCTGGCCAACTCCTACAATAATATAAGTCAATTACCTGTAATAAATCTCTTAATATATATCTTCTATTGATTCTGTTCCTCTGGCTGAACGCTGACTGATAGATACAACATCCTTTTTGAATATCCACATTTAAATATTCAACTTAAGGTTGGTCTAGTTCTTCAACACCATTGCACTGCATGAGGGCTTGCACTTTATAAAAGCAACCATTTAGCAGGTATTGAAAAAAATCTTAGATATGATTGATTAGCTGCAATATGTTAAATAGTTGTTTATAAAATATCATATTCCCAAGTTTAACATACTAATATGTTCCTCTAAATATGGGAAAATATGACCTCACGAGTATTAACGAAGCCTCTTTTTGTTACCAAAGATGAGGCCAGGTAATGCTTCTGGAGGCATCAACATGATATATAAACCTTTTAACTACAGGGTTGTCATGATTTGATAAAAATATCAACCTGTGATCTCAGATTCAGTTATTCAATGCCCTTTGACAGTCTGAGAATATCAGTTAATAAGTGGGCAGTATAGTTTATAACTGTGAACTAAGAAAAAATCAGCTTAGCAATAGACATTGGCACTCTAGCCTTCTATATAGCAAGGTCACTTCTAATATTTACAAATAATTCTAATTTATTTAATTATCAGATAGATAGCAGAAGGTAAGAGTAATCATTAAACAACAAAGCAGTTGTTAATTTTTCATCGTTAAATTACCATGGCAGATTTTCTTTCTGTTTTGACTGCAGCAAGACAAATCTCCATGGAAATGAGAATGTGTTATAATGCTTCTATGAAACAAAATCCATTCATTCCCTCTGAAATCATCTCTGGATCCAGATTGTCCCTTTAATACTGATGATCTATGCTGTGTAATCAGGTATACTTTCTTTCATGTGCACAGTTTTCACTCCTATGGGATTTGATAAGTGGGCTTTTTCACTCTCATTTTTTTTCTTTTACTTTAATCTTCAGTATTTGGCATGTTAGAATTTTGTACCTTGTATTAGTCTGTTTTCGCGCTGCTAATAAAGATATACCTGAGACTGGGTAATTTGTAAATGAAAGGAATTGAACTACCATTTGACCCACGTGAGTCTTAATGGACTCACAGTTCCACATAGCTGGAGAGACCTCACAATCATGGTGGACGGTGAAAAGCATATCTTATATGGTGGCAGACAAGAGAGAATAAGAGCCAAGCAAAAGGGGAAACCTCTTATAAAATCATCAGATGTCACTTATTTACTACCATGAGAACAGTATAGGGGGAAACCGTCCTCAAGATTCAATGATCTCCTGTTGGGCCCCCCCCCCCATCAACACATGGGAATTCTGGAAGCTATAATTCTAGATGAGAGCCAAACTCTACCATATCTGAAGTTCCTTGAAAGTTAGCAAAAGTTCAGAACCTTAAAGGAAATTGATAAAGTTGGAGTAACCCATTTAGGTTTGAAAAAATAAAAAATAATAAGAGGCAAAGAACTAGAGAGAATATACCCATAGCCTTCCTAACTCATAAGTATTTCTTGTTGTTGAAGGCAAACACCAGCTAAACTCTGAAGCAAGGAGGAACAAGCAGAAAATTAGATTCCTAATACCATTTCTCCCATCAAGTCTAATTATATGTCAATTCAAATATAAGGCATATTTTAATTGGTCTTTAGATTCCATAAGGAAATTAAAGCATATTTACTTTTAATAAGTAATTATAATTTTCTCATATAATATTCATTGCAAAGACCAAGGCTTAGCCCACGTTGTTGGAATAGGGGACACACAGGAAAAGAGCTTCTTAAACTAATATATATCTTTGTTAGGAAATATTGGGTTGCAAGCAAAAGAGACATACTTAAACCATCTTACATAAAAGGGAGACTTCAATGTAAGAATATTTAAGTTCTTGGTGGTCCCAGGTACATCATGGAACTCAGAACTGGAAAAAAGCAGAAGCATAGCCAATCCCTATTTACACTTCCTCTGAAACAGAAGGAATTATCACTTTGTCTCACTCTACATGTCTTCTTCATGATTTTCTTCTTCTGCAAAGCCATTTCCCTGGGTCTGTGTTCACATGATTATCAATGCCTTGCTTATGTGATCTTTCAGTTTAAAATACCAACAGACTAACCAGTATTTTGAATCCCAATTTTAAATTGCTTGGTAAATAAACCATTTGGTTGACTAATCTTGGTCTGGGTCTACCACTACTTTGGTTCAACTCAAATTCTAGTTTTGCCCTGAAAGGTGGAGTGTTTGGACCCCTTCCTACATAGCAAGGGTCATGACACAAGACTTTCCAAAACAAAGGTAGTTTTCAGAGAAACAAATGGGAGCTAGGTGGGTGGACACACCACCCTATCCAATAGAAGTGTGAATAGAATACTACTCTCTAAATTTAAGAAATCCTATGTATTTTCTGAATTTTCACTCCTGACTTTCTGAAAAGATTTTAATTTTCACCTGTTGATTCAGTAGAATAAATAGTACTCACTTCTCTCAAAATTCTCCCTACTTGAATGATAAATGTAGATGTAGCATGTATGCACTAGAATCAAATTTCTCTTTATTTCAAGGTGGTGGTGTCGATAGAGTGGTTCAGTTGACTAATGTATGACATGACATCCTTCCAATGCAGCTATATTTAAATATACTTAAATCTGTATGGGAACCGATCTAGCAGCAGTGAACTAAAATTAGTAGATTTACCACTAATGGCACTGAGAAAGACATGAGAGTTACAGAAATAAGGGATTTCAGGGGAGAAATGGATTCAAACTATTAGAATTGTGGGGAAAGACTCTTACTGTGAAAAGCTTTGTTGACATTAAGGTCTGCTGGCTTTTCTGAGCCCAGGACTTTCTGCAGAGACTTTTGGAGCAAGTGGTAAAGCAACTGGTGAGAATCATAAGCTTGGAGCAATCTCCACTGAGTGAGGAAAATGTTTTAAATACATTGGCTTCAACTGATCCATTTGCTTCTACAATGGTCTCTATAATGAGATTTTCTTACAGTTTCATAGAGATGGTGAATTCCCCATTGCACAGAACTCTTAGGAAGTCTTTCTAGCATTTTCCTAATTAGAGACTATACTGCCACCAACTGATTTTTTCACACTGTTGGGGTCAACTACTCCTTTCACCTAATGTAACCTTTCCCTAGAAAGGCATTAAGTCACCATTAACAACAATGAAATCACCATATTCAGTAGCAAATGTTAAAGTGAATAATTTGGGTGCAATTTACTTTTAATACAGGCAAATAAAAAACTTGCACAAGTTTGCTGTGAATTACATTTTGATTTCACTGTAGATATCAAATATAAGGAGTTGTCCTGAATCCCTCTGAGCTGGGTGAGATTTCCATCAGATAAGAAGCCAAATCTTAGTGAGGATTATGCTTAAAACTACTTGGCAAATAGAAATGAACTTTCAATAATTAAATCTAATGAATACATGTAATCACTCTGAGAAACAAGCTGCATTTTCAACTACATTTGGACAAGAGACTTTGTGGGGACATTAGGCCCCATTATCACAGCACACTTGGGCTTTGAGAAGTCAAGCAGGAACTAGCCATGTCCAAAGTCCTTCTCAAAACTGCTTTTATATGACCACTTCCTTTATTACTTTTACTTCCTCCATTTATTATTTATTTATTTATTTATTTATTTATTTATTTATTTAATTTTTGAGATGGAGTCAGTCTCACTCTTTTTCCCAGGCTGAAGTGCAATGGTGCAATCTTGACTAAATGCAACCTCTGCCTTCCGGGTCCATGCAATTCTCCTGCCTCAGTCTCCCGAGTAGCTGGGATTACAGGCATGTGCCATCATGCCTGGCTAATCTTTGTATTTGTAGTGAAGACAGGGTTTCACCATGTTGTGCAGGCTGGTCTCAAACTCATGACTTCAGGTGATCCACCCAATTCAGCATCCCAAAGTGATAGGATTGCAGGCATGAGCCACCACATCTGGCCTATTTACTCCATTTTTTAAATGTCTTCTTTAGCCTTCTAAGGAGAAAACAAGGGAACCACAGGTCCATGTCAGAAGCTATGGACTTGCCAAGGCTTTTCTACAACGTACGTGTATAAAAAAAATTGCCAAAGTAGAAACATTCTACATGTCCATTGACATCAACTCAAACTGTACAAAGTTATCCAAAAATGAAAAATATATTTAAGGGATATATACAATAAATTAAAGGTATATGTTGTAACAAGTGGAAAGTAAGTTACCTCAGGATCAAATGGAATCTAGGATTAAAACGCTGCATAATTATTATTTCTACTTTCTGGAAAGGTCAACCGCATACTCTTCTATGGCAAACTGGCTTCCTTATGAGCTGGAAAATACAATGGCTGACAGCTCTCAAACATGACTTCCCACCCATTGTCAGAGAGGGATTGATTTATATTATCTCTAGATGCCCAAGCTCAAACATTCCAAGCATCAGCTATGACTGGTCCTTCGTGTGTCAGGTGCTTATCCTTTTACCATGAACTATAGTCTAATATGGAGGCTATAAGAACATGGCACCCAGCATTGTGTTCACCATGGTTGGATTAGAGTTAGGAGGTAAGACACTGGAGTATTTTCCCAAAAAATACTCTGCTGGTTTCAGAAGGTGGAAGTAGCAGTGAGCAGACAATATTATACAAGTCCCTACAGCACAACAAAATAAAAAAAAATAAATAAGCTCGGAATACAAGCAACAGTTGGAGAAAAGAAGGAAAAAGAGAAGACCATCAATTCCTGAGTGAAATGTGTGGCAGATTCTGAAGCATTCAGTTCCTAACATTTGTCTCTGTGGGCTACAACTGTTTGGATGAACGGAGGCAAGATGGTGCACTTCCGGGTTCTTCATCTCCCCCCCCCCAACTTTTCCCGCGCGCGCGAAAATGCAGCCGGTGCCCGGGAAGGTGCAGACCAACTGGGCATGCGGTGCCCGGGAAGGTGCAGACCAACTGGGCATGCGCCAGGTGACATCAATCCGAAGAGACCAAGATTTACCTGGTCGCACCTGCGGAATGCCCCCCCGACACGCCGGTGCCCCGCCTATTGCCCTCCCACTCCTAGAAAAGCCGCTCCGGACGAATGCCACGCACGGACTTCCCAGCTTCCTCACTGCGGTTGGGACTGTTGGAACTCCGTCCGAGAGCTGCACGGGTGACTCTGTGGGCCTCATTTGTCGGGGCCAACAGACCTCTCCCTACCCACCTTCTTCCCCTGAAGCTAGGTGACCAAAATAAACTTGCAGTTTTGCTCCTACACTTGCCTAGTCGCTGGTTCTTTTGTACCCGCTCTGGTGGTCTTAGAAAAACAAATCAACAACCACTGGCCTAGAAAAGAAAGCATGTATCTCTGGAGTCAACAGGATGCAAGCTAGAAGAACTGACTAAATCAGCACTTCTCAAGATTCTCCAGGCCACAGACAATGTCAAAGAAAAACACTTCTAGCATCATCCAGCATACACATTCTTCAACTGTTCCTATTAAAATATTTCTCTTGAGTAAATGAACATATATAATTCTTTGAACAAAACATAAACAAAAATGTAATTCAGTGGTTGGGTGCAGTGGCTCAAGCCTGTAATCCCAGCACTTTGAGAGACTGAGGCAGGAAGATTGCTTGAGGTCAGGAGATCAAGACTAGCCTGGACAACTAAAAATACAAAAATTAGCTTGGCATGGTGGTTCAGGCCTGTAATCCCACCTATTGGGAGGCTGAGGCACGAGAATCACTTGAACTAGGAAGGTGGAGGTTTCAGTGAGCCGAGACTGAACCACTGCACTCCAACCTGGGCCACAGAGCAAGGCTCTGGCTCAGAAAAGAAAAAAGAGAAAAGAAATGTAATTCAAACACAAAGTAATTTTAGACAAAATTGATACTAGCCTATGTAGATATTAATACTTAAGCCTACAAATGAGAGGTCACCATCCATGATCTCGGGTTTACCCAGGCATTCTACAGTCACAACCAGTCATTTTCAGAACAAATTATTAAGATCCTCTGTAATGTGTCCTTACCACCGCCCCCCCCCCCACACACACACACTCAAATTACCACCTCCCAGACAAACTAGATGTTTTGAATCGTTAATGGTGCAATTTAAGGCACTGTAGGTGGTATATTATAAGTCCCTTTCAAATAATGAAAGCTGGGCCTGTTAATGAAGGATTCTTCACAGGTTAAAGAAGGAATCATTTCTAAAAAGCCCGGAGGAATTCCAGACTTCAAAGCTGCATTTTTCACTCTGT
This sequence comes from Rhinopithecus bieti, assembly GCF_001698545.2. Classification (NCBI taxonomy): domain Eukaryota; kingdom Metazoa; phylum Chordata; class Mammalia; order Primates; family Cercopithecidae; genus Rhinopithecus; species Rhinopithecus bieti. The sequence continues at coordinate 219,566 of NW_016814745.1, read as the reverse complement.
TTGTAATCATTAGGTCCCATGAACAGAAACTTAAAATCATAAGGTACCAGGAGATAATGGGGATTTCTAATTTACTAAAGTTAAAATGTCTAGGCTATCTTTATGTTATACTGCAATATCATGAAAACTGAGGTAAAACAAAAACAATCATAAAAAATTAAAGTGAAACAAAAGATCACTTAACTTATGAATTTTGAAAGTATGGGTCCAGGTTAGCTAAACTTCCCTTTTAACTATGACTTAGACTTTTGGGGAGCCCCTGCTGAGAAATAGGTGTCTTAGTAGATATCTCAGGGTTACAACTAAGGTAGAAAGCATTTTGACACAAATATGCATGTTTTTATTCATAAAGAGATATTTATTATGTTTTTTATTCATATTTCTCTTGGGGCAGGTCAGAACACTTTCTCAAGCTGTTTTCTTGATGCAAAAATATCCATTGCACATCCGGAGACATACTATCAGAAAGCAATATCTATGTGGCATCTGGTTACATGGTATTTTAGTCTGTTTTCTATTGCTGTAACGTAACACCACAGAACAATTTTTTTTTTTTTTTGGAAAATTAAGTGTATTTAGTTCATGGTTGTGGAGGCTGAGAAGTCCCAGAGCATGGTTCTGGCATTTAAAGGGGGCCCTCTTGTTGCATCATAACATGGCAGAGGACATCACAAGGTGAAAAGGCAAGAGTATGCCATCTCAGCTCCCTCCTCGTCTTCTTATAAAGCCATCAGTCCCATCATGGGAGCCCCACCTTGATGACCTTATCTAATCCTAATTATCTCCCAAAGGCCCTACCTCCAAATACTGTCAATGTATGAATTTGGGGATTAAGTTTCCAACACATGAGATCTGGGGGACACATTCAAACTGTAGCATATGGTAATATCTGTCAGCTTCAGTCTTTTAGATTTCCTTTAGGATCATTGCAATCATAAGTATATGCCACAGACATCAGAATTCTCTTTGGTCATTCTTATTATGTCTCTTATACAGGAAAGCAGGTAGATACAGAAAGAGGAATAATTACATATGGTTGCCTCCCTTTTTTCAAAATCACAAGAGGTCGTCTCATTAAGTCTGTGGTGAAATTTTTCCCCGTCAACTGGTAAATGGTTGTAATTACAGCTGAAAACCACCAGATGGCAAAACGGCAAACTCACATGAACCCAGACAATAAAAGGGTCTTCCTTTTTTTGAGGGCTTCCTTTAATAAACCTTGGCTTGCGATGGCCTGGATTGGAGGGGTCTTATGATGTTGGCTAGTCGGTGTAATTGTCGGGCTTTTCCCTTAACCCATTTATGCCTGAGGTTGCAATTTTTTGAATTTTTGCAATCAGACCTTGGCGATGACATTGAGCATTAGGATATAAATAACTCCCTTATGTTTAGCATTCCAATAATGGAACACTAGCCATAATAAACCATTCCAAAAATGTGTTCTAATGGCTCTCAGGCAAGGTCCACTCGCAGTGAAATGAACCAGAGGCTTGAACCATGCCTCGATATGAAATGATTGGAAAGAATATGGCGAGGACAGCCACAATGCCAGTAAATAAGTTAGTATTTGGAGGACTCAAAAGGGTGGATCCGAGAGTGGGGAATGAATATAGAAATCTCTAGCCTCTGGAATAGCATTATGTAAAAGCTCTGGAAAACATGGTTTCTCAAAAATTCCATTTTCGTGTTAAATCGTTCTCTCATCTGGGCACTCGTCTTCATAACTAATTTAAGTCCCTCTATTTGCAGTTTAAGCCTCTCTCCTTTCCTCCAGTTAACAGGAGGCTTTGAAAACGAAATGTCTTTTAAAATTATTCACAAATATTCTGATGTGATACCAAGCACACCACTTCCATATCAGATGCATTAACTTACTCATATTTTATGCATATAACTTTATATATCTATTATGAGGCAGAAAAATGATTCTGGAGATCTATGTGAATTACCTATAACTTGAATTGCAACCTAAATGATATCACTATTATTCAAGGATTTTTATCGAATATGTTTTATTTCAGCTTTAAAAGCATATTATATTTGATTTAAATGGAGTAATAAAGAGAAGTATTCTGATATAACTCTATAAATCATCAATTTAAGAGTAGATCTTAAGATTTCCTTATTTCCCTAATTTAGCAAGTGATTTCCAAGCTGGTGTATCGAGATTAGTAGCAATACACAAAAGTGGTAACATGGGATAGTGAGCCTCTTTCATTATTTGTAAAAGCAGAATAGAAATTGAGCAGTTATCAATAAGAAACCTCTGCCGGATAAGCTAATTTTTTTCTGCTCTGGCACAGAATTATGTCAGCTCAATTTAATGTGAAATAATGACAATAATATTAATTAATACTTATAATAGCTAATGACAAAGATGATGCTGAGTCATTTAATATTTGCAATGATGACATGAGTCAGGATGTCCTCATATTATACATAACGTAACTGAGGCTAGTATGTCTTTTATTCAGCAATTTGCAAGTGGTGTTAATGTTTCTAACAAGTTTTACTACTATGAGTATTTTTGGAATAATAATTATTAGAAGCTCTTTCTGATAGTCACTGTGTATAAATTTACATAGATTTTGCAGTTTATCATTACAAACATAACAGTTCAGGGTAGTCATAAATATTGGTACATAAAATATATGAGTAAAATGTAAAAATGAATAGCTAATCTGGAAAAGTTTGAAAACCTCTGTTGTAGGCAGTGAAGACACAGCCTTCAATGAGAGAGTGTTGATTGGTGAAAGGTTTCCCAAATTTTCATAGTGATTATTAAGCAGGTTAAAATATGTACAGCGCTCCATATTACCTTTCATGCATAACAAGAATGGAAAACCATAGACCTCATAATAAGGGGCTCAGAATAGTAAGGGTCCAACTCATATGTTAGACATCATGGGGGAAGGCAGGGAATGGTTTATCTTTTCATTCTCATTCTCTTTTTCTTATTTTCTTTTGTTTTTTCATTGGGATTTTGAAGATGTTTTCTTCAACTCATCTTCCACATTTTCTCTTTTAAGGTTTTCTGCTAGAATCTTTCAAACTCTGAAGTATCTTCTCAGTTTCTGAATGTTCATTTTTTTATAGTTTTTGATTTTATAAGTGCCGTATGCTATTTTGCTTTCTAATATAGAAATTTTGTTAAAATTTTCTTGTTTGCTGCATTATCTATTTGCTCCAAGTTTCTCTTATCATACAGATTTATTTTGATCTAAGACTTATGTTAGAAGGTTTGCTCTAATATCTGATAATCTGCTCTCTTATCATATGTTCAGTGTTTTAATTTTTATTGAAGTATATAATCAGAAAGTGCACAAATCATAAGCATATAACAATAAATTATTACAGTAGAACACCTATGTGTAAACACCTATGTGTGACAAAGGCCATGAAATAGAACACTGTCCAGAAGGCCTTCTGTGCTTGTTCGCAATCACTATAACTTTCCTGTAGTTCCAGAGGTAATCACTAGTTTTCTAATACTATTAATTACTTTTGTATTTTTATAAACTGTATATAATGGAATCATGCAATATATATTATGTCCAGCTTCTTTCATTTAATCTGCGGTATTTATCTATACTGTAGCATATGGCTATAATTCTTTACTTAATTGCCTGATAGTATTCAATTCTACTGTTGATGTGTATTTGGCTTCCAATTTGGGGTGATTATGAGTAATGCAACTAGAACATATTTATACATAATGATTTCTGGTGTGCATATGGCTATATATGCAAAGTAAAAGTAATTGATGACTGGTCATGCAAATATTCAACATCAATTTGTAATGTCTTTAAGTTTTCCAAAGTTGTACTTTTACAAGTTGTTCATAAGAGTTCCAAACTTTCCACATCCTGAACAAATTTGACATTACCTGTTTTTTCATCATTATGACTTTGTTGTACATTTCCTTGATTATCAATGATTTGAGCCCCTTTTTATATATTTATTGATCATTTTAAGATCTCTTTTGTGAAGTATTTTTTCAACTCTAATGTCCATGCTTCTACTAGGTTAAAAGGACTTAGGAATTACATCTCCTTTTTGCCGTTCCCTGGAATAGTATGCATGAATTTGATGCTAATGATGAAGCCACTTTATGCTTAGTTTTTAAATTGCAAATTCAATTTCTTTAATAACTATAAGACCATATAAACTTTGATGTTTTACAGTTTCAGTTTTGGTAAGATATGCTTTTTTATTTCCATTTATTGTAAACTTTTATATTTACAACATTTTATCATTTTTTGGTGTCTATAAGTTAGTAGTTTTCGTCTTTTCAGTAGTGCTATTTTTAGTGGGGTTTTCCCCTTTTTTCTTGTTACTAAGGGTTTATGAGTGTTGTCATTTTTTCCCCAAGAATTAACTTTCAGTTTAGTTTATGTTAGCTTTATTTTCTATGTTATTATCTGCTCTTATTTATTCTATTTTCTGTCTTCTATTTTCTATCAGTTTTATTTTTCCTAACTTCTTGAGATTATGCTCAGCATTCTGTCTCTACCAATTTCAAAGGGTTAAAATGATATAGAATATATTTTAAACATAGTAAAATGCAGGTGAAATAACAAAAGATAAATTTTAAAACTCCCTAAGTTTGGGAATTAGAAGTTTATTTCTAGATAATTCATGGGTGAAGGATGACGTAACAATAGAAATTAGAAAATAAGTGGCACTGAATTATAAGAAACATAACATTTCTTGTAGCAAAAGCCAAACTTATGGATAATGTATAACATAAATGGAGATTTTTAAAAACTGGAAATAAATGACATCTTTTAATGTTCAAAGGATATGTTCTATATGATTTTAATTGGTAGACACAGACAATGCGGCTCAGTATATGTTTAGTTTTGGTAAATGCTTCTTACGTACTTAAAGTGAACACACATTCTGCATGCTATTATGTCTGCATGCATTCTATATATGTCAGTTGAACCATTTGTTAGTAATGTTGTCCAAACTCATATCCTTAGGAATTATTTGATCTACTTCTTCTATCATGTGCTGAGGTGGCTTAAAATTCCCCACTATGTCTCCATTTATGTGGTTTTTGGGGTTTAAGTGGTGTTTTGTACTTTCCTGGTGAAATAAACTATTTACCATTACAAAATATCTCTCTGTACATTCAAGTCTTTTTGTCTAATACTAATATAGATAGACCTTTCCTGGAGCTAGTGTGATTTTTTTTTTTTTTTTTTTTTTTTTTTGGCATAGTCTTTTGTGTGTGTTGTACTTACTATCAATTTCTCTGTTTGCTTGCATTTAAAATGTGGCTTTTAGAGTCAGAATATAGTTGGGCTTTTTAACTTTTTAATATTATCTAACACTCAGTCCTTTACTTGGGGTGTTTTTTCTTTTCACATGCAATGTAATGTTGTCAAAGATATATTCAGGATTAAGGTTTTCCCCTTACTATTTACTTCTTATTTTCTTGACTATTCTATGATTCTTTACTTCCTCCTTTTGTTTGCTGTCTTTTGGATTAATTTTTTGTTTCTTCATTTTATTTCATTTTTTCCACTTCATTAATTTGGTAGTTATGTTTTTTAAGCTATTATTTTAGTGTTTACTCTAGATTTTGCTAAATGCATTTGATGTATCAAGTCTAACATAAATTAGTACATTTATCACTTACCAAATAACGTAGAGGTGTTACAACATTTAGCTCCAAATACCCTAGGTTATATGCTTATGCTGCAGTATATTTTAATTCTAAACATATTTTAAGCCCACAAGATATTATGATTTACAGTATCAGTGTTCATTTACTGACACTTATTTGTTATTTCTATTGCTCATTTTTCTTACTTCTGTTTATTAGCTTCAAATTTCGTTTTGAACAGGTTTGGCAATGAAAAAATCTCTCACTTTTTGTTTTTCCTAATAATGCTGCATTTCATTTTTATTTTAGAAGGGTCAGCATTCTTCCGCAAAGAACCAAATAGTAAATCTTTTAGGCTTTTGGGGTCATAATATTCCAACTACTCTAGTGCATGAAAGCATTTATATGTAATAGGTAAATGAATGAGCATAATTAGGTTTGTTGCCCCCAAAAAACTTTGCTTACAAAAACAGATAACACCTTGCATTTTGTCTGTGAATCATTTTTTGCTGACCCCTTTGTTAGAATACAATATTTACTTGGTATTGCATTTTAGGTCAAGAGTGATATTTTTGGAGCGCTTTTTGCAAATATGGTTATATTGTCTTCAAGGTTACAGTGTTTCTGTTGAGAAGTAGCTGTTAGTCTTATTGCTATCATTTTTTTTTTTCTTTTTCTCCCCGTCTAGCTGCACTTAGAATTCCTCTACATTGAATTTCTACAATTTTCTATAACATTTTAGGTTTCTGTTTGGTTTTGCTTGGGGTTTTAATAATCCAACTATTCATTCTTAGGTTTCTTGTTTTGGTTTTTCATTAAAACTATTTGGATTATGTAGTGATTCTTAAATCCATGGTTTGGTGCAATTTCATTGGTTTGGGAAAACTTGAGTCATTCATTATCTGTTTGAATCACTTTTGCATTTTGCTCCCCTCTTATGTTCTTCTGGGGCTCTAGTTACCCACATTTTAGTTCATTTTACCATGTCCTATGTTTCCTAGGTAACTTTTTCTATTGTTCATCACTTGTCTTTCTGAGTTTAATTTATCAGGAGTGTTTCCGCTCTTGTTAAATCCAGTCTTTGAGTTTTCAATTTATTTTTCAGCTCTAGAATTTCATCAGTTCTTCATAACTTCCGATTATCAACCTAAAATTCTCAATCTGCAACTTATTTTCTTCTACTTGTTTATATTCTTGAACATGTTTTAAAACTGGTTTCTTGTTATTTCATTGTTATCCCCTGCAGGTCTCTCTCTATTGTCAGACGTTTCTCTTAGTTTTGCTCCATTTGATCTTATCTCTTCCCATAGTTCCGAATATTTCATATGTAAGAAACTATAGTATTAATTTAAGGCTGCGAAAGATCATATTATCATCCTGATAGAATATGTGTATGCTTTAAGAAGGCTAGGTTAGCCTATTAGCAAAAACTAGTCAAATTAATCCAGTCGGGGATGGAGATGGATAGAAGCTAGGTCTTTATCTTGTCAAGGACTGGTCTATTTCTAGTTTACTCTTTTTTGTTTCTTGGTTGGTTTGTTTCTTGAGACAGAGAAGTCTCATTTGGTCACCCAGGTTGGCATGCAGTCGTGCGATCTCGGCTCACTACAACCTTCGCCTCCCAGGTTGAAGTGATTCTCCTGCCTCAGTCTCCTGAGTAGCTGGGAATACGGGTACACACCACCACACCTGGCTAATTTTTGTATTTTTAGTAGAGAAGGGGTTTCACCACGTTGTTCAGGCTGGTCTCGAACTTCTGACCTCATGATCTGCTTGCCTCTGCCTCCCAAAGTGCTGGGATTACACGCATGAGCCACTGCTCCCGGCCTACTCTTATTTCTAAATAACAACCCTTTAGGGTCCCAATCCAAAGTTGCCCACATCTTCTTCTCTGTGGGCCTCTAACACTAAATTTTGACCCCCTAGTGCTATGAGTATATTGAAAGCTCACCTCATTCATAACTGACAAATGTTTCCAGAGTAGAGGTTGGGAAATTATGGCCCGTTGGTCGAATCTGTTACTATCAATAAAATTTAACTGAAACACAGCCATATCCATTTATGTAATATTGTCTATGGCTACTTTTGATGCTACAATGGCAGAGTTGATCAGTTGTGCCAGTGACCAAATGGCCTACAAAATCAGAAACATTTACTATCTGGCCCTCTACAAAATATACCGCGGTGAGGAAATGGGTCCAAAAGTCCTGAAAGTGTTCCTGGATTGGACTTAGACCTCATAATCATTTATCTTAGCAGCTCTCTGATGCATTCAAACATAGTTTCTAAAAGTTCTGCCTATCTTTCTTAGGTGTTCTCAATGAGAGACTTATTCCAAAATACACAGTATACCATTACTGGAAACAGAACACCTATGAGTCTGTAATGAAGTTTGATTCATTAAAATCCTCAAAGCAAACTCTGCATACGTGAATATAAACAAGGATTTGTTTGACCAATGAACTTCCCAGAAATATTGGCTGGCTGAGTTCTTTTATTAGTAAATCCTCAAAATCTCACTGTCTAGAGATAGTTTCTTTTGGCTTTTAGTTTTCTAGAGAGTCATCCTCTATGCCCTGTTCAGGAGCTGAGCTGGGGAAAACTGGGGAGGTGAGGTATTCTAAAAGCCCCTGTATCACTGTTGAATTGCTGTCTTGATTTCAATATCATGCTTCCATGTCGGCCTTCAATGTGCTTATGTTCCCAAATCTAGAACCTCCAAGATACACTCTCTATATAAGGAAAACTTCTATTTCTGTTAATACAGGAAGGGGTTATTTGTCTTGCTTGAGATGAGGACATGAGAGAACTTAATTGGTTTTTACTGAGACTTAGAACCTCTTATTTTTAATACTATTCTGTGCTCCCATGTTCAAGTTTCTGCCATGTTAAATTCCTAAGTGTTTCTTGGGTTCCACGTGCAGTTAGATGTGAACTTTCTTCCCTCTCATTAGTTGCCTTGCCACTTGTCCGTTTGCATTTCCAATATCAAAATTGTAATTGGAGTCTTTACCTAGTACTGCCACTTTCCCCATTCTTTAGCTCCTTTTAGATTTATGCCTGTTTTATTTTTTGTTACTATTGTAGTGAGTTTCTTGATTAAGCAGACATAAAAAACATATGTTCACTTAACCATGTTTAACTAGAAATCCCTAATTCTTTACCATGAAGGGTCACATGCCTTAAAATACACCATTATAATTCCATTAGGCATAAGTTGTTAATTGTTTTTGTAATGGAAATAGTAATAAAGCAAACTATGCAACTCTACAGCCATAATAATAAATGTGTGTAAAAAACAGGTTAAGACATCTTTTTAAAAATTAGGTAAGAAGGGTATTAAAGCATTCATGATAAAATGACTCCCTCCATATTTTGTTTAACATGGAGTATTAGGTTTCTATTGCTGTACAACAAATTGCTACCAAGTTAGCCACTTAAAACCACAGTTTATTATCTGACAGTCTCTGTGTGTCAGGCATCTGGGCATGGCTTGGCTGTTTCCTCTGCCTAAGAGTCTCATGGGGCTGCAATCCAGGTCTCAGCAAAGGAATATTTGAGCATGGCAATTATCAAAGCATCCTAAAAAAAGGAGAGGGTAATCGCAGATACCAGAGTCAACATAGGAGCTAATTATTGATGCAAACTCAACAATAAGAATAGTCCCATAATACCATCTGAGAGGAACTTAAGTCAAATTACAATTCTCAAAGCGTAGATCAGTGCAACAGAAAAAAAAATTTAATATCTTATTCTTCTTTTTCCTGCTAATATTTCTTGGGAAGAATGTGTCATATAAGTGATCTCAATTACTGCTTATAGCCACACTGTGAGGTAAATATTTTCACTCTGATAGGGTTTTATGTCCCTGCCCAAATCTCATGTTGAATTGTAATCCCTAGTGTTAGAGGAGGGACCTGGTGGGAGGTGGGAGGTGTGAGGTGACTGGATCATGGGGGCAGATTTCCCCTATGGTGTTCTCATGATAGTGAGTTCTCATGGGATCTGATCGTTTAAAAGTGTGTAGCACCTCCCCCTTCCCTCTCTTTCTACTGCTCCAGTCATGTGAGACATGCCTCCACTTCGCCTTCTTCGATCATTTTAAGTTTCTTGAGGCCTCTCCAGCCATGCTTCTTGTATAGCCTCATACGCACTCCTATTCTCATTTGACAGACAAGAAGACAAAATTTCAAGCAGGATGAAAAATTCGTTCAATGAAACACAGCTATTAAGTGACTGACCTAATAAGTGTTATGTATGAGTGACTTATCCACCATAGCTTCTAGGACTTAACTTTAGAATCATCGTCATATGCAATCTGGAGCTAGCCATATTTAAAGAGCTAGGAAGGAGGTACAGTGATTGACAATATCCTTTCGTCTCAACTAGAATGTCATTTCCCTTTTTAAAACTAACTTAAATCCCATCTACCTTCAATTGCTTGTCTAAAATAAAAACCAAGTCCTCTCTTAAAGACTTTAACAATATTATATAGCAGAGTTCATCTTTTCTTTCTTCACAGAAAGCATCATGAAAACATGTTTTCAGGACATTAATAACTTGATCCTCACAACAAACCTTTAAATTTGGACACAAGGAATTCGTAACTACATTTTATGTATATGAAGAAAGTAAGCCTCAGAGAATTTCAAGAGCCTATCCAGCATAGTCTGCTTCAGAGCCATGGCTCTCAAAGTGCCTCAGGATCTCCAGAGCAGCTCTGCAGTGGGAGCCAAAATTGTGCATTTCTAACTTGGTCCCAGGTGATACTTGTGCTGGGGCTGCTAGTCTACACTTAACTCATTCACTTTTTTGTGTTTTCTTAGGATAAAGAAAATATTTAGAAAATGAGATTCCTGTGTTTCTGGCTTTAATGTAAGAATTTTGTCTGAAAAAGAAGCATAGACATTTAGAAATTTTGTATTTTTACATTTTTATAGATAAACTCATTGGATCATCTGTTTTTCATCGTGGAACACACTATCAACATTTTCTTTAGAAGATGTATAGGATAGGTGGCTTTCAGCGGGAAGAAAGTGTCCTAACTGAAAACCTCAAGGAAGATAGGGCGTGTGGAAATAAAGACTATCCAAATGAAAACAAACATAAGCCATGTATTCAGAGCTTGCTACAGCAAGGGCATCAGTGCCACCACTTCAATTTTTCAGAGGCTGAAAGTCAGACAAAGCAGTGGGAAAGCTTTGGAGTGGAGAAAAGGAAAGGTGTTAGACATGTTCCAATTGAGGCATTGTCATGACGGCACTGGAGTCAATGCAGGTAGGCTAGCCAAGAGCGAGACATCTTCTGTGATTGGTTTGGGGACCATATTTAGCTTTCTCTGGTGGGTTCTGAAACGGAAAAAAGAAAAAAAAAAGATGAAAAATAGGGAGGCTGGCAGTTGTTGACCAAATCGTGACCATTCTGAACCAATCTTAAGAGATTGTAACTGGTTTCCTGCAATGGTTGCTGCAGAGTCTGTGGGTCAGAGTTCTGTTTATTACACATAGACTGACCATTGTCTGTTTCTAATTCAGTTTCTCAAGAGCTTACAAGGATGTCAGCAAGAGCAAGTCATCTCTGACTCCACAGTTAATTTATCCACTAAGCACACATGAACTACCGTCAAAGGCCTATCATACTTTTATGGACCCATAAGAACATTTTAATTTCTTCTAAAATCAGAAAAAAAAAATGAACTTCAGATTTTTAAATGTTTTAATGCATAATGCATAATGTCAATATATTTATTCCAATTCAATATTCTGAGAATTTGAATGTTGTATATGATATGGTTGGTAAAGACTGTGTATTATAGGAGGAAATGAGAAGGAGGTTTGAAAGAAAGAAGTTTATCATACTCAAAGGGCTCAGAGAGGGGTCATCTCATGCTATACAGGGACACAGAGAAGGCATGGGTGTCAGTCAGAAGGCAGAAAGGAGCAAGGAGAAAGCATTAGACCACAGGCTTTATTGGATTTCCCATAGGAAAAACAGGGCAGAGCAAACAGTTTAAAACAGGCTTGCTTTGAAAATTCTGGCTGGGCTTTGAGCTATAAGGATGGCCTCCATTTGAGTGATACTTGGCCCTGGGATAATTTAAGTCAGGGCAAACATTGGCTTGGTTTGTGAGAGTTAGATAAGGAAGTAATTAATGGATTGGCTGGTTTGCATATGAAAGGCCTGCATTCCTAGGCAAATTGTTATTATCTTTAGGAATTAGCTAGCCCTGGGAGAAGGAGTTTCTTCGTGGTCTACAAGGCTCCCAAATGCCAGAACAAGAATATAGATAATAATAAAATATTATAAATTCAATATTGGCCTTGTGAAGAATCGATGCCAAATAGACAAATACAGAATTTGAGAAAACACAATTAGAACATTAAGTAATGAAATACAATTTTTAATGTTTCTTTGTGGATGAAAAGGTCCAAGAAAGTCATAATACAGCCCCTCTTGGCTGCAGCCTGTACAAAAGTTTGGTTCAGTAAAGGGTTTGAATGGTGTGGGAGAAAAACTTCCAAGCAGATAAGGTTGAACAAAGTGGCACCACAACTTCTAACCATTGCCCCTCCGCGTTCACAAAACCACCTTCCTTATTTGTTTTGTTGATCTTATTTGTTTTGTTGATCTGCTCCTAGTACTTGTTCCTGAAAATTGCCTTTAGCATGTAGACACTGATTTTCTGGCCTCTACATAATTCCCGTTCTCAGGCTTCTTTCTTAAAGCCAACCCTGACCTTTGTCTTGACATTACTGCCCTGGTTACCGCGGTAATGTGCTGAACACATAATACCAAGAATAATGAGTATTTGTGTTTTTTTTAAAAAACAGAGCCTAAAATTTTTCTGAACTTGCACTTATAATTTCATTAACTACTCAACAAATGATATTATTACCAAAGAGAATACTAAATTACATTAATTTTTATTATATGCTTTATGATTTGTATTAACTATTATACATTAATACAGTTAGGAATATATACTGCTACAAACAGGCATAATGGAGATTTTTTTGAGAAGTTTTGTATTTTATTATGTGTTCTTCCATTTAATTTGAATTATATTGCTTTCATATTATAGCTTATCTGGTCTTTCTGTTTCATGATATACATAGAATATCAGTTCTAAATTACTAAAATATTTAAAGAAAATGTTTAGTTCAGACACTGTACCTCACTGTGATCACAGAGCTTTAGTCATTGACTGAGGTCTTGAAAGTCACTATCTTCTTGTTTTTTTTCTTGCAGAAGAAATGTCAAGTTATACTTCTTTACTCTACAGGATTCAGAGAATATTTGTTTTCAGATAAGTAGCTTGGAGTTTACCCTTTAGATATTCAAATAAACACAGCACCATTTTCAACCTTTCAACTTTCTTCTCAAAAACTTTCAGGAGCTCAGCAGCAGGAAGTCACCAGTTTTTGGAGAAAGAAGTTGAGTATTTTAAATATTCTTAAAGTTCTGAAATCACCAAGGCCACTGTGTAGAAAGGATTACTGATTCTTTCTATAGAAAATGGCAATTTGCAGTCAATCCCAATGGGGCAATGAGTAAGAGTAGCAAAGAAAGAAAAAAAAGTTATGACTTTATCTCAATGAACTATTAGGAAAGTGTTCGAGACATACCACTAGCTAAAAAAATGATTTTAAGTAAAATAGACAATTGTCTTCATCAAAAAAATTTCTTCCATGCACTGTCTAAGATCACAGGAAGAGAAAGAGGAAGGTGAGTAGATGAGGCAGATTAGAAAGTAGGTAGTATAAATAACATTAGATGGTTCCTCAATATCTTAGAGCCTCCCTTATTTATTGCTGATAGAACCTTGATTTGTTCAGAGTTCTTCTGTCCCCAAGCAATGAATCAAAACTCACCTGGCCCATTATGACAAGCCTGTTCTCTCTCAGGCTGCCTAGGAGCTAGGGTTGGCCAACTGAAAGAGCTAGGATTGGCCAGCTGAAGGAGCTAGGATTGGCCAACTGAAAGAGCTAGGATTGGCCAGCTGAAGGAGCTAGGATTGGCCAACTGAAGGAGCTAGGGTTGGCCATCTGAGCTCTTCTGTATTTAAGGGGCTGACTGCAGGAAGGACTTCTAGGAAAGGTTTTGCTTTTCTGGTAATTAACGAGGTCAAGTAGAATGACTGTCCACTCCTTTCTTATATTCTACCAGCTTTTTGCTTAGAACAGTGGACCCAGTGCTTATGGCTGCATCACCATTTTCATTACCAGTTCAAGAACAACAGAAACTAAACCACTATCAGTGGCAACCTAACTCAATCTTGTTATATAATTACAAAAATGATATCCTTGCTTTTAAAGCCTTTATAAGTCAGGAATTTTTTAAACTGGCATTCAAATATGTTAGTACAATGTAGCCCCATCTCAGTTCATTTATGTCAGCCCCACATCTATATTGGGCATCTGAATAACATTTAAGAAAGTTTCATTGCTTAAAAAAGTTTGAAAACACTATATATGGCAATATCTATGTTCTCCCAAATTTGTTTACCTATGACTCAATGCACTGACAAAGCCAACAAAATAAATAAAAAGCCATTCATATATTTAGTCATTATGGACTGGAGGAAGAGAGATTGCAGGCAGTGGTTGGAGACTGGGTTCAGATTATAATGGGTTGAGGAATAAATGGATGCTGAGAAAGTGGAAATAATCTTGCCCAGGCTGGTCTTGAACTCCTGGGCTCAAGTCATCTGCCCACCTTGGCGTCCCAAAATGCCTGCATTAAAGGTTTGAGCCACCATGCCCAGCCCCAGATGTTCTAGTTCTTGAAGACACTGCCAATATTTTAGATGAAATACACCCAATAAAAATAAAATATGCAAATAGAGGCCAGGCAGGTAAGATATTACATATTTTTTAACAACACACAAATGCAGATATGCAAATTTACAGTACTGTCATAAAGTATTCAAGATAAAGCAATAATAAGAAAGTTTTTTTTAAATCCACACTATAATTTAATGTAGGAATATTTTCTACAAATAACAAGTCTGCCAATATGTTCATAATATCCTCTTCTAATAACTTTTTACACTTCTTTTCTACTAGAAAACTTTTAACTTTGAAAGCAGCAAGTAGTATTTTTCTTCCTGAAACCTCTGCAGTGGTAGTAATGCATTGAAGTTTGATTAAAAGGTCAGTTAATGCAAACATAAATCTCTTAAAATATTTAGAGCACACAAGTCTCAACTCATCTTGTATTTATAAGACAACATTTTAAAATGAATATCTCTTAAGAATGGAGGCTATTATGTTGAGCAATGCCTTCCTTTCCCAATAGAGTACTGGACAGGCTGAATATATAAATCTGCTTTATGTTACTGTATCAATGGTTGATGTTCAATGGGCTTTTGGTATTAGGGCTATAAATATCTGACAAAGAAATAAACATCATGTGGAAGGAAATTTACTATGACTGAGGGAGGTGCTCTGAACAGGCCTCCATGGAATTATCTGCTCAATCTTTGAGACTTGGTTTTGGCGTTGTTACTTTTGAGAGTGTAATGATTTTTTCTATATGGTTGGCGCTTTGAAAGGATTTCAGGGGTGTACCTGTGTCCTCATCATCCACACTGGTGGTTATCAAGCCTGTTATTAAAGCTTATGTGTAATGATGATCCATAATTTAATTTAAAAATGTTAAACTAACCACGATGAGGATGATTTTTATAACCCTCCTCCTTCCGCATTAAAGTGTGTCCACATATTTCATTTCGTCTGTCTTGAAGGTTACAAATAACAATCACAATACTCAAGCTCACTCTTTTCTTTCTTCCTCTCTCTCCTTTCCTCCATCCCTTTCTCTGCGCTTCTCATTTGAATAGGGAAGGAAATATTTACCACCACCTACCATACATTGATGTTTAGGAAGACCAAAGCTGGAATTAAAATCCTGAGCAGGGGTTCCCATAATTAATGATTATAGGTGTGAGGGTTTCTCAACCTGTGTGTGTGTGTGTGTGGGTGTGGGTGTGGGTGTGTGTGTGTATGTGTGTGTGGTTTTTGCTTTTTCATCCTTGCCATCCTTTCATCATTCAAGGGGCCATATTTCATATTCTATTTGCATAAGCAAGGAAAATATTAAATAATTCCTGGAGATACAAGTAATCAAGTGTTATACCATGAAGTTCTAATAATAAAGATTAAAGATAGGGCAGTAAAACAGTGCAAAGAAAAGCTTTGTAGTGGACATAGAACTTATCCAGGACGTTGGACAATATGTCTGGTTAGAGAGGTGGTAAAGGGCAGAAGATTAAATACATTAAGGACTCTGTTTCTTCCTGTTAATTTACTGGTTATTTCTGCCATGATAAGGTGATAGAGAATATCGCCACAGAGTGGCTTGCTTCTAAGGCAGCATGGTTTCATGCAGAAAATCTAAACTGGGGATCATGTGCTGGGCTGCAAAAGGGCTGTGCAGTGCCTAAAATGTTATGCAAAATTTTATAAAGGTAAGCATTTGTTTCTGGAGAAGGATACACCCAATAGAATACTGTTTATGAAAATGTGATCTAACTACATTCTACTCCAGCATATCTCCTTTAAAAAATGCAGAAAACTAAGGCCTATTCGAGTGCAATGTTTGGTCTATTGTCATAGATAATAAGTAATTGGTCCTGAATCACCCCTGGATCTCTGTTGTTTCATCGATGCATCCTCATACCCACAACTTCCTTTGGTGGTATATGCTCTGGGTCATTGCATTAGTTTCTTAAGATCACTGTAACAAAGTACCAAATATTAGGCAGCTTAAAATAATAAAAATTTATTCTCCCATAGTTGTGGAGACCAGAAGTCTGAAATTAATGTGTCAGTAAGGCATTGCTCCCTCTGAGGCTCTAGGCAGATCTTTTTTTTTTTTTTTTTTTTTTTTTTTTTTTTAGCTTCCGATGATGCTCATCAAACCTTGGTGTTCCTTGACTTGACTTGCAGCTGCGTCACTCCAGTCTCTCCCTGTGCCATTATATGGTGTTTTTCCCTGAGCCATCTCTGTCATCATATGACATTTTCCTCTTCTTATAAGGACAGTAGTCATATTGAATTAGTGTTTATCCTAATAACTTTATATTAACTTAATTATATCTGAATATCCATTAAGGTCACATTCTCAGTTACTAAGAGTTAAGAGGTAAGCATATCTTTTGGAGAGAGACAATTAAACTAAAGATTTCTCTCCATTTTTCTCCTTAAAATAACTCTTCCCCTCTATTTTCATAAAGCTATTATTCCAAAAATAATTGAATTCATTCTGCTCAAACTCCATCGACTGAAGTTAAGGTCAATCACTTTTCTAAGTCATCAGCAAATCATCCAGAATTGTAAGAGAGTATGAGGTGCCATTGTTCTACATTTTGAACTGTAGCCAAACTTGGAGAGCCACTAAATGGGCTCCCATATGTTGACTCTGAATCATTCATAAGTAGTCTCTTGAACCGCCACACAACTGACATCTGACATAAATAAACAACCACATTTTTCTGGCTTGTTTACGAGCACATCTTGGGGAGCAAAGTCAAAGCCTTCCTGAAGGAAAGATATATTGCACCTATTGCTTTTCCCATCTACAAAGCTAGTGACTCTGTCACAAAAGAAAATTAGATTGGTCTAACATTATTTCTTCCTACAGCCAACTTGACTGCTCTCCAATCCTCTTCACTAGTTTAGGGATCCAAAGTGTAAAAACACACATAGATATAACATTCTGCTTAAAATGTAAAACTTGCCCAAATTTTATGCTCTATCTCTTTAAAATATAGTTATTTTGACCCTCTTGGATAAATGGGAATTGTTGGCCTGTTTGGCCTTGATGAGAAACTTTACAATACTCATGGAAAATTGCAAATTTCAGATAATCTTGATCCACAAAAAGAACCCATCACTTCAGCCTGTTATTTCTTTAAATTCCCCTGAAACTCTCTTGAGACCATTTGTTGAAATGTGTAATAAAAACTAATATAAAGATGTGGTATTAATATACTGATTTCCTTTGGGTTATATATCTAGCAGTGGGACTGCCAAATCACATTGCAGTTCTATTTTTAGCTTTTCAAGGAACCTCCATACTGTTCTTCATAGTGGCTATACAAATTTACATTCCCAACAGTGTATGAGGGTTCCCTTTTCTCTACATTCTCACTAGCATTCTTTATTGCCTATCTTTTGGATAAAAGCCATTTTAATTGGAGTGAGATGATATCTCATCAAAATTTTGATTAGGTATCTGCACTCCCACGTTTACTGCAGCACTATTCACAAAAGCCAAGATTTGGAATCAACCTAAGTGTCCATCAACGGATGAATGGAAAAACAAAACACGGTACATTTACACAGCGAAATACTATTCGGCCATAAAAAAAAAAAAAAAAAAAAAAAAAAAAAAAAAAAAAAAAAAAATGAGATCTTGTCATTTGCAACAACATTGATGGAACTGGCTGACATTAAGTGATGTGAAATAAGCCAGGTACAGAAAGACAAACTTCACATAATAGCACTCATTTGTGGGAGCTATAAAGTAAAACAATTGAACTCTTGGAGTTAGAGAGTAGAATGATGGTTATCAGAATCTGGGAAGGGTAGTAGAGTGAGGAAAGTGCAGATAGTTAATGAGTATAAAAATATAGTTAGATAGAATGAATAATATCTAGTATTTGATAGCACAATAGGGTAACTATATCTAACAAGAATTTATTGTACATTTTAAAATAACAATACAATATAATTGTAACGTTTGCAACACAGAGAAATAAACAATTGAGGTGATGAAGGCACAATTTACCCTGATGTGATTATTACACATTGTATGCTTGTATCAAAATATCTTGTGTACACTATAAATAAATAAATATATAT
>NW_016814745.1:191749-200220 GCF_001698545.2 Rhinopithecus bieti | reverse complement strand
CCATGTTGGTGTGCTGCACCCATCAACTCGTCAGTACCCATCAACTCGTCATTTACATCAGGTATAACTCCCAATGCAATCCCTCCCCGCTCCCACCTCCCCGTGATAGGCCCCAGTGTGTGATGTTCCCCTTCCCGAGTCCAAGTGATCTCATTGTTCAGTTCCCACCTATGAGTGAGAACATGTGGTGTTTGGTTTTCTGTTCTTGCGATAGTTTGCTGAGAATGATGGTTTCCAGCTGCATCCATGTTCCTACAAAGGACACAAACTCATCCTTTTTTATGGCTGCATAGTATTCCATGGTGTATATGTGCCACATTTTCAGTATGGCGATTCCTCAAGGATCTAGAACTAGATGTACCATATGACCCAGCCATCCCACTACTGGGTATATACCCAAAGGATTATAAATTATTCTACTACAAAGACACCTGCACACGTATATTTATTGCGGCACTATTCACAATAGCAAAGACTTGGAATCAACCCAAATGTCCATCAGTGACAGACTGGATTAAGAAAACCTTGTTTCATTTTCATACCCAGTATGTACAACAGATAGGTCTCTGACATTTGGTGTTTGCTGCTAATTGATTTTTCAAGTTTTGCAGCTATCTGAAAAACATCAGAGTTCTGATTTCTCAGCAATCTAAACAAGTATGATTTTGAGTTTTGCAGATCTTTAGAATTATCTCTGTGTGCGCATCAAACCTGAACTAGGGATTAGAAATCGAGTAACACAGATACATTAATAAAAATAGATATGTATATCAAGTATAATAAAATAATGAATTGGTATTAATCTCATAGGAAAATTTGTTCAAAACATGAAAAATAGTTAACTTAATTTCAGTGAGAAAAATCTCAGATTGTTTGGTGGACATTGAATGGATAAAGCACTTCTTTTGTATTTTTTATTGCTTTTATTTTTATTTTAGCTTAAAGTTCAAATTCTCTAAATATGCCCTCTATGATCTTAGTTATTCTGACCCCATCCACCTCCAACTCCAACTCTTAGACAACTTTAGTATGTCCAAGAAAAAACAAAAAACTTTTTTTCATTTTCTCAAATACAATGCTTTTTTCCTTGGTACTAAACTCTTGCACAGATTGTACTGATTTGCTTAAGATAGTTTTCCCCTCTGTCTTTGCATTTCTATTTTCTTCTCATCCTTAAGACCTCATTTAATAAATGACTTCTTCCCAGAGGCTTTTCCTAACTTAACTGCGTGAGGTGCCACTGTTCTCTACGCCATACAACACTCTACTGTCCATAACATGCACTTACCACAATGTGTTGGGACAATCTGGCTCTTCTCTCATTCCCTTTCTTGCCCATGAACTCCATGAGAATGTAATACATGTATAAGTACACTCCCAAGTATGTGGACAAAGTTTAGTCATTATTTGTTGAGTGAATGAAGCATGAATAAATGTGAATGTTGCAATAGATTTGATTTCCAAAAGTGGAAAATCTTCTAGAAGAATTATACTACTCAGTTGAGGCCAAAAATTAACATTTATAAATTTTTCATTTATTTTGGAATGCAAATTTTGAGCTCAAATTTCTATCTTCAGCCTAATCTTTCTCTTGAATTCCATAATTACATATGCAATTTCATCTTCAGCATCTTCAGTTGGATGTTTAATTCCAAACTGCACATATACAGGAGATGTTTTGATTGTTTTCCCACAACCTTGACCTATCCACAGGCTTTTTCATCTCTGTTTTGGTATTTACATAGATAAGAATAAATACATCTCTGTGCAATCATCAAGCCCCATGTCTTGGATTCATCTTTGATGCTGCTTCTTCTCCTAGTCACAACATGCAGTGCATCAGCATAATTCCTTAAGTCCACTTTAAACATATATTCAAACTTTGACAATTTATCACCAGTTTTCCAAGCTATCATCATCTCTTACCTGCATTGTAACAATACACTCCTAACAGGTCTCCTTGCTTGATACCAAAGGTATCAATTACTTTCAGTTTATTCTCACTAATCAGAGTGACTCTCTTAAAACACAAGGGAAACTACATCTTTTCTCTGCTCATCAGCTTCCAATGGCTTCCCACTTCACTGAGAATACAGATTAAAGACCTTTCGGTGGCCCACAAGGCTTTTGGTGATGGAGCCTTCTTAACCTTGCTGACCTTTCCTCCTGTACTCTTCCAATCCCAACTCCAATGACATTGATGTTCTTGATGTTCCTTCAGTGATACTTTGCCTGTTGTACACTCATATCAGGAATGGTCTTCTCTCAGATATGACATTTCTTCATTTCCTGCAAGTCTTTGCTCCAATACCATCTTCTCAAGGAGGCCTTTCTAAACCATCTTTCAAAAAATGGCCATCATCATTAACATTACCCTTCTACCATGCTTGTTTTCCTTTTTATAATTTTTCTTTCATGTAGTGCATTTTACCTTCTAATACATTGCACTATTTACTAGCAGGGATATTGTTTCTTCTGTTAACTGTGTGTTCCCAGTGATTAGAACAGACTTAGCACTTAATAGGCGTTCCATATTTGTTAAAAATGAATGTATGAAACTATAAGTCTAAAACCTAAATAAGCCTCATTGCATGTTTTCATGAAGCTCATAATAAGAAAAATCTAGGAAAAGACTCTTCATAGTAATGAAAATCTAGGGAAAGCCTCTTATCATTCCCAATGAGACAATGGGCTTTCTAGAAAGTCACATTTTAATGTTTCTACCAATTTAATTTGTTTTAACTTTAAAAATATAAATGCTAAGTGCAGTGCCCAGGTAACAGCTGACCTTCGAAAGACACAAGCTAGAATTCAATGTTTGCCAGGGGAATTTTGCCTAGTCAAGTTGAACAGATATTTTACATTTTGCCCTAAAATTTAAGTATCTCAGGTCCAGTGACTTTTTTCCATTATGTAAATTGTTCCCAAGTTTTCCATATGATTCCCTTTCAAGGAAAAATTTTCTAGTTTTTTGTGCTTCATGCTTTTTTTCCACCCCTGAAATTCCAAGATCACTTAACTGTGATTCAATAATAGCTCACGTTTCTTTTACTTCACCATAGCTTAAAAGGAGCTCTTGCTCTAGTGGCCCCTGAATGCAAAACAAGCATTGCCTGGCCACAGGTATGCTTGGCCATGGCTGGTAATGAGAAAGTAGGAATTCTTAAGGCAGGATGAGTATAAAGTGAATTAACTGGTTTTGTTCACAGACCATAGCTCAAAAATCAGGCACCATGTGTGGTTCTCATTCCCCACTTGCCAATGTTGAAACCCCATTAAAGAAACCACCAGAGCATTGTCATAAATATTTCAAATAGAAGTTTGCAAGAAAACACTGCATTAAAAACAATAAGCCTTGAAACTTACACTGTGATGAACCCCTAAGTTAGATAATACAAACCAAGACATTTCTCTTTTATGTGATTTCCTAGGAGATTCTCTTGCTTTATTTTCTTGAAGCCATACGACTAGTTAAAAATCCATACATTCGGTATCTAGGAACTAACTAAATTTAAAACCACAGAACCAATCTTTCTTAAGGTGTGTTTTCAACTATTTTACAGTTCGTAAACATTGGCTTTAAATTGGCCTGTATATCTGAGCTGGTTGTGGTCATTAGAGAATTCTAAACTAGATAAAATTTTTGCAACCACAGCGCACGGTGAAAACACTATAAATTGAACAGAGATTTGTCATATTGCTATTTACACTTTAACGGGCTTAGTGGTTGTTGGAGCAAGATCCTGGGGGACCACCTGAGAATAATGGCAGGAGAGTCACTGACCTAGAGATAATGCAATGTCAGGGCAGCCAAAGGACAAGCTGGAACATGCTACCATCCTCTCCCGAGGTGCTGAGAGCAGCCCAACTCTGACAATGGGCAAACACAAATACTATTCTCTGCCACCCTGTCATTGGCCACCTCATTCTTTCAAACAATCTGATGGACTATAGAAAGTGTAACTTGATTATCACATGTGAAAAAGAAAGAAAACAAAGGGGAATGTGCGCTACAAAGCCAAAATAATGACTTTCCTTTGGATACGTATGCTTGTGCTGCTCAGAAATGTGTTTTTTTCTTAAGGGCACTACATTAAATAGTTATTTACTAGTGTGCCACACATTAAATTTTTGCACTGTAGGGGAATAAAACAAAAATCATATTTTACGGTGTACCTCCTCAGTAGAGAAGCTACAACTGAACCTCAAGTTTCACATCTATTGAATGTTTCCAGGTCCAAGCTTAAAAAAAGACCCTGATAAGAGGAACAGTCCTCACCTGTGCCCAGCCCAACACCACTTAAGTGTGTCTGCCTGTGCTACCAGGAGCCCCATAGGGTAAGAGAATGTGGGCAATCATACACTGATTTCACTATGGTCATGGCAGGGACCCTAGGGCCACATAGTCAAGAAAACCATTCTTTTCTTAAACCAGATTAGATTTCTTTAGCCCAGAAGTTTTCTTTCTTTCCAAAATTATGAGCAACATAGGGTACTTCACCTCCTCTCTCCATTTGCTCTCATTCTCTGTTTCTTCTGCTTCTCTTATTCTTTTCTTTTGACTCTCAACCTTTTGAAACCATTTTTTAAGGCTGATTTGGGAATAAAATGTTAAAGCTTTTATACTTTCACATTTGTATTAAAAAACAGGAAATTATTAAGTACTTAACAATGGGCCAGATATGAGCGCTTACAGAAATATAAAGATGACAAATGCAAAGGCCCTGCCAACATGAAAAAGGATAAGTGGCATTCATATATGCTCTCTGAAGTGTGGCAGATTCTGCTAGTTACTTGTCTCATATCCATTATTCTCTTCTACCTGGCTAAGTCCAGTAGCCAGGTGCACAGCCCTAGAGAATAACTCTGCCGTCCTAGCATCTCTTACAGCTAAAAGTAACCACATGTGCTGACCAATGAAATTGCACATGAATGTCTTCTGGGTTTTCTAGAGAAGTTTTTGTGTTTTCAATAAAAGAAGGTAGATGTGGGTAGAGTCCTTACATCCGTCTGTCCTTTCTTCCTTTCTTCCTTTCTTCCTTCCCTCCCTCCCTCCTTCGTTCCTTCCCTCCTTCCTTGCTGAATGAAGGCTTGATGTCAGAAACTGCAGCAGTTCATTTTGACCACGATGTAAAAATTCAACTCAGTAAGAAATGCAGAGTCAAGAACTAACAACAGCTTGCATCCCTAATAAAACTAGTGAACCTGTGAGTCATCTGTATCATTGACTATACCTGGACATTTTTTGAAAACCAACTTATGTTTGTTTAAACCATTTACAGATCAGTTTTTCTGATCGTTGCAACTAAAAAAATTCATAACAAG
Organism: Rhinopithecus bieti; assembly: GCF_001698545.2. Classification (NCBI taxonomy): domain Eukaryota; kingdom Metazoa; phylum Chordata; class Mammalia; order Primates; family Cercopithecidae; genus Rhinopithecus; species Rhinopithecus bieti. Next base: position 194,895 of record NW_016814745.1, on the reverse strand, counting down.
TTTATGTGATCACAAGTTAGACACTTGGAGTATGACGGTGTTTCTGGCAGTGGCATTCTAGAGGTTTTCAAGGACTCCAGTCATTGGATTCCTCATCTGCAGAGACAAACCTGACAACTCTTAGAAGAGGGGATGGCAAGAGGTGAAATTTTGCTTAGATGATTGGCAAATTCAGGCAATGTGAATAACATTCATAGCTCCTGAAAGTCTTTCTTTGGAGATACACCCATTTGTTTGAAGCTATTATTCCCATAAGCTCTCTGTTTAAATGGAAATAAATCTGGAAGAGATAAGGCATTAAGCCATGACAACATGAGATTGTGAAAAGTGCTCCAGCTTTGAAATCTTCCTGACATGAGACTAAAATCTGCCTTTCCCTCTCATTACTTGTGTGATGCTACTGAGCTTCTTTGGGCCTCAGTATCCTGATCTCAATGGATGAAGTATTAACACTGGCTTCACAGAGAAGTTGATGAAGTTAAATATTATGAATATTATGTACACAGTGTACATAGCAATTACTAGTACATGGTAGCCATTCCAAACATGCTAGCTGTAATTTAACATTATTAATATTATTATTATTATTAGCTTAGGAAGTGATATGCTTTTGCTATGACCCCACCCAACTCTCACGTTGAATTGTAATAATTCCCTTGTATCACCTGTGGGGCCAGGTGGAGATAACTGAATCATGGGGGTGGTTTCCCCCATACTGTTCTCCTGGTAGTGAATAAGTCTCACAAGATCTAATGGTTTTCTAAATGGGAGTTCCCCTGCATAAGCTCTCTCTTGCCTGCCACCATGTAAGACGTGACTCTGCTCCTCCTTGCCTTCCAAAATGATTATGAGGCCATCCCAGCCATATGGAACTGTGAGTCAATTAAACCTCTTTCCTTTATAAATTACCCACTCTTGGGTATGTCTTTATTAGCAGCATGAGAACAGACTAATACAGAAGGGATTGGCTTAACAGGTTTCTCTTAATATGGCAGTGAGGAGGGAACACTTGGCAGGGATATTTTCCTAGGTGAGCATAGAGCATTAAAGGGAGAAACTTTTAGATTTCATCCACAGCTACGGACAAAGGCTTTCCCCTTTCTTTAACTGGATAGCTAAGACAGCTGAATGTAATTCCTAGAGTCTCCCCACATATGCAATGCCAACAAGAAATGCTGCCTTGGTAAATGACATACATGAGGCTGGGTTTGCTGAGGACTACACAGAGATTCCAAAACCAGAGATCAAAGATAACTCGGTTGGGGGAGGGGTGGTTGTTTGTTGTGTGTTTATTTTGTTGTTATTGTTGTTTATTCCTTTATTTATTTAGTCTAAATGATTTGGTGTATAGTAATACCATTCTCCAAGAAAGCAAGTCCTGGTATAGGAACAAATTTGTCGAAGGAAGGAGTTTTGAGTTAGGGTGAGCTGAGTTACTTTAAGTTACCTGCAGAACACTCATGTGGGTATCAGGGGTGATTTAATGACAGGAGGAGTAAGAAAATAATATGGTTCAATTCCAGACCCAAAGATTACCCATTTAAAAGAGTCAAAGTGAGAAAAACAAGATTAGCTAAGAAGTTGGAAAACAAGCATTAATAAAAGAAAGAGGAAAGTCGGGAGGATTCAGTATCATTAACCAAAGGTAGTTATAAGTTCTAGAGAAAATGGCATGGTAGAAATAAATCCATACTCACTAGAGCATATCTAACAGACTTTCCTACTTTAGTCATTATAATTATAAGTAGTCAATATTAAAATTTCTACAAGGATTTTCACTAACTGAAGCACTGCAGTAACTATAGATATTAAAAGACATTACATTGAATTCAATAGTTCATAGTTTAGTTTCATTTAGACAAATACATAAATATTCTACCTGGCATAATATTTAATAAAAACTCCATACTTGTGATCAGCGCTTGAATATTTAAATTTACCAGTATATAAGAGGTTTGTCCTAAAATAAGGAGATTTCTTTTACAAATACATCAATGGAGCAATATATGATCTACCCAGGTAATGAAATGAAAGGCGGCGTTTATCACGCAGGTAGATCATGTATCATTCCATTGACGCTGCCCTTACTCATGATGATTAAAGCCTTTGGGAAGAATTCCTTCAGAACAATGTAAGTATTATAGAGAGCATGTGTTTTAGATTTATTCAATCCTATATTTGAAATCTTGTATTGCTTTTTAACGTATGACCTTGAGAATATTACCTAAGTCTCAATATGTTTGTCTGAATGGTGGAAAAAATAATATTGAGTTGCTATGAAGATGATATAAAATGATATGGATTAATCACCTAATACAGTGGCTGGAGCATATTAGAACTTTAACAAGTTCTTGTTGATACTGGTATTATTAGCCTCAGGGTGGCTGGCAACATCTCATTTCTTTGTAACTGTGTATCATAATTGTATGTCAACTTTACTTCTTTTTCTCAAAACAGTAAGTGATTTTTAATCATCGATCTTATTGTATAGATTTTGTTCTGAATGACTTTGAGAGTCATTCAGAACTCTAAGTTTTAGAGTGCTCTCTAAAACTTAAATCCATTTTCAAATGGTCAAGAAGGAACAGTTGCTAAATTCTAATGAATATGTCAGAGACTATGAAGGAAGTTTCACAAAAAAGAGTTCAAAAATATTTTAGATAGTGGCATCATTGTTGCAATAAAAACAAACTCCCTGGAGTCACCTTGAGAGTCAAAAGTAATTCAAATATGAAATAATCTTTTTAAAAGTAAAATGAATCCTATTGCCTTATTTATTTATGTATTTATTTTATTATTATACTTTAAGTTCTAGGGTACATGTGCACAACGTGCAGGTTTCTTACATATGTATACATGTGCCATGTTGGTGTGCTGCACCCATTAACTTGTCATTTACATTAGGTATATCTCCTAATGCTATCCCTCCCCCTACCCCCACCCCACAACAGGCACTGGTGTGTGATGTTCCCCTTCCTGTGTCCAATTGTTCTCATTGTTCAATTCCCACCTATGAGTGAGAACATGCAGTGTTTGGTTTTCTCTTCTTGAGACAAGTTGCTGAGAATGATGGTTTCCAGCTGCATCCATGTCCCTACAAAGGACACAAACTCATCCTTTTTTATGGCTGCATAGTATTCCATGGT
>NW_016814745.1:171473-189055 GCF_001698545.2 Rhinopithecus bieti | reverse complement strand
TTGCTCATTAGTTGATGCAGTTTCTTCCTAGCATTGAAGGTCTTTACATTTTGGCATGTTTTTGCAGTGGCTGGTACCAGTTGTTCCTTTGCATGTTTAGTGCTTTCTTCAGGATCTTTTGTAGGGCAGGCCTGGTGGTCACAAAATCTCTAAGCATTTGCTTGTCTGTAAAGGATTTTATTTCTCCTTTACTTATGAAACTTAGTTTGGCTAGATATAAAATTCTGGGTTGAAAATTCTTTTCGTTAAAATGTTGAATATTGGCCCCCACTCTCTTCTGGCGTGGAGAGTTTCTGCCGAGAGATATGCCATTAGTCTGAAGGGTTTCCTGTTGTGGGTAACCCAACCTTTCTCTCAGGCTGCCCTTAACATTTTTTCCTTCATTTCAACTTTGGTGAATCTGACAATTATGTGTCTTGGAGTTGTTCTTCTCGAGGAGTATCTTAGTGGCATTCTCTGTATTTCCTGAATTTGAATGCTGGCCTGCCTTGCTAGATTGGGGAAGTTCTCCTGGATAATATCCTGCAGAGTGTTTTCCAGCTTGATTCCATTCTCCCCATCACTTTCAGGTACACCAGTCAGACATAGATTTAGTCTTTTTATGCTGTCCCACATTTCTTGGAGACTTTGTTCTTTTCTTTTTACTCTTTTTTTCTCTAAACTTCTCTTCTCACTTCATTTCATTCATTTGATCTTCAATCACTGATACCCTTTCTTCCAGTTGATCGAATTGGTTACTGAAGCTTGCGCATTCATCATGTAGTTCTCATGTCATGGTTTTCAGCTCCATCGGGTCATTTAAGGATTTCTCTACATTGGTTATTCTAGTTAGCCATTTGTCCAATCTTTTTTCAAGGTTTTTAGCTTCTTTGCAATGGGTTCAAACTTCCTCCTTTAGCTCAGAGAAGTTTGATTGTCTGAAGCCTTCTTCTCTCAACTTGTCAAAGTCATTCTCTGTCCAGCTTTGTTCCATTGCTGTTGAGGAGTTGCATTCCTTTGGAGGGAGAGAGGCGCTCTGATTTTTAGAATTTTCAGCTTTTCTGCTCTGTTTTTTCCCCATCTTTGTGGTTTTATCTACTTTGGTCTTTGATGATGGTAACATACAGATGGGATTTTGGTGTGGCTGTCCTTTCTGTTTGTTAGTTTTCCTTCTAACAGTCAGGACCCTCAGCTGCATGTCTGTTGGAGTTTGCTGGAGGTTCACTCCAGACCCTGTTTGCCTGGGTATCAGTAGTGGAGGCTGCAGAGCAGTGAATATTGCTGAACAGCAAATATTGCTGCCTGATCGTTCCTCTGGAAGCTTTGTCTCAGAGAGGTACCTGGCCGTGTGATGTCTCAGTCTGCCCCTATTGGGGGGTGCCTCCCAGTTAAGCTACTCGGGGGCCAGGGACCGACTTGAGGAGGCAGTCTGTCCATTCTCAGATCTCAAACTCCATGCTAGGAGAACCACTACTCTCTTCAAAGCTGTCAGACAGGGACATTTAAATCTGCAGAGGTTTCTGCTGCCTTTTGTTTGGCTATGCCCTGTCCCCAGAGGTGGAGTCTTCAGAGGCAGGCAGGCCTCTGTGAGCTGCAGTGGGCTCCACCCAGTTCAAGCTTCCTGGCCACTTTGTTTACCTACTCAAGCCTCAGCAATGATGGGCACCCCTTCCTCAGCCTCAATGCTGCCTTGCAGTTAGATCTCAGACTGCTGTGCTAGCAATGAGGGAGGCTCCATGGGCATGGGACCCTCCAAGCCAGGCACAGGATATAATCTCCTGGTACGCCATTTCCTAAGACCCTTTGAAAAGTGTAGTATTAGGGTGGGAGTGACCCGATTTTCCAGGTGCTGTGTGTCACCATTTCCCTTGGCTAGGAAAGGGAATTATCTTGCCCCTTGCGCTTCCTGGGTGAGATGATGCCTCGCCCTGCTTTGGTTCTCGCTTGGTGGGCTGAACCCACTGTCCTGCACCCACTGTCTGACACTCCCCAGTGAGATGAACCCAGTACCTCAGTTGGAAATGCAGAAATCACCCGTCTTTTGTGTCACTCATGCTGGGAGCTATAGCCTGATGCTGTTCCTAATTGGCCATCTTGGAACCACCCGAATCCTATTACCTTATAGCCATATGTCAATCTTGATGAATAAGATTTTAAAGAAAAGATAAAATCTTATATGAAAGTTAACTATATATTTAATCAATTAAAATATTTGCCCCAAGTATCCTTTGGCTGCATGATTTATTTGGCAGGCACAATTATTCATGGTAGCATTTGATGTCACGGGTATTAGACATTTTAAAAAAGGAATGAATACAATGAACCTGTATGACATTTTATATCCAATGCACCATTAAAAGTCATGTCAATGAAACACAAAAATTAAGACTCTATCATGTATATAAAATGTATATAGTGAATATGGAAATGAATCTATTAATACATTTAATTGTTTTCTATTTGTCAAATAAATAGTTTTAGTGAAATGTTCATTGTGATTAATGTATTTGAATTTCATCAAATTTACATGCCAGTTTGTATTTGCTTCTGTTACATGGAGCTAGTCTCAGTCAACATTTTCATATACTGACATTAGTTTTGTTTAAACTTCTATCTGTTTTAATATTTCTTGAGAACTTGATTAACATTTTAACAGCTTTGTGGTAGGTATTTTATGTGAATTATATACCTTCTCATTTTATTCTAATAAAAACCATCATGAAGTAGGCTCTATTATTAATCACTCTGAGGGATGAGAGAGTTGATGTTTAGAGATGAAGAAGTTTGCCACAAATGACCCAAGTACTGTGAAACAGGTATAGGGATCAAGTTCTAAAGTCTTTTAATGCACAAATAAAATTCCACCTGCTTGGTTATGAGAAAAAACAGATATAAGAATGATTACAATGCCGTCTCCTTCTAAAGACTGCTAATGAATTAGTGATTCTTGAAATATTCTGAAAATAAAGAGCCTAATATGATAAAGGCTATTCTTTAATATTAGACAAACACTGAACCCACCACACAACACTGCACAGTGGTTTAGAGCATGGGCCATGCCAGCTTTCAAACCTGCTTCCTATTTGTCACCATCTGAGTCTAGACACTTTATTTATCTACAATTCAGTTTTCTTATCTGTCAGTGAGTCTGAGACTCTACCATATAGAATTGTTGTAAGGATTAAAAAAGTGTTAGTTAAAAGCACTTAGAATAGTGCCTGTCACATAATAAATACTATGCACATACATAAATAATAAATTATTTGAAATATTTGTGAGAGAATAGTCAAAATCACTGTCCATTTAATGTACTCAGCTGGTAGATTTTGTTTATGCCCCTAGAGAAGACTTATTTCACACTATTAATCACTCAATGGAAGGGTCTTTACATTTATTCAGAGTGATTATTGATTAGGTGATTTACCTACTGATCATACTTGCTAACTTCAGTATTTTTTTCTTACTCTCTCATTTAACAGAGAATAAAGACACACAGTCTTAGTTCTAAATGAAGACATAAAAGAAAATATATTCAAAATTAAGTCTACTTATTCTGACGTCTGGCGCCTGAAGAGGTTTTTCCATGAATAAATGTAGTATATTAACTCTCGTGGAATGTTTTCATGTGCAATGATTCTAAGCCTGATTGGCTATACCTCTGATGAGAAAGTCAACAAAATGTTATTTTAATTAATAAATTAATTTTGCTTTCATCAGTCAAAAATAAGTAGAATAACTGAAAGAAAAAAAAAAAAAGTACCACATGCCTTTCAAAGATTCTACCAGGAAATTCAAGACAGTTGAATAGCAAAACACACTACTGTCTAGAAAACATGAAAAACCCAAAGAGAAAAAAAGAAATAAAAAACATAAGACACATAAGACAGCCCCTAAATCCTGACAATGATTCATTAATTTTCTGACTTTTTCTGATAGACTAATTATGCACTGTGAAATATGGAGGCCAATAGCAATGTGTGGCTGTTTAAATTAAATTAAATATTTCATCTCACTAGCTACATTTCAAGTATTCAAAAGCCATGTGTGGCTAGTGGCTATTGTATTGGGTACAGCAGATATAAAACAGTTCCCACCTCAAACCTCAAATCAGAATGTGCATTTTAACAAGGTCTCCCAGGTGATCTATAAACTCAAAGTTTGAGAAACAGTGACTAACTCATTCAATAATTTATCTTTGGCTTCACGATTATTGCAGTATAAAATACTGAATTGATTTTTCAGTGTAGTGAAATACTGATGTCTGTGTCTTGTGAAAAAAGGCAATACCGAATTATTTGATATTATCTCTTTTAACAATAAGAAAACATGCCATCTTGGTTTTCTATAAACTCTCTAATTTTCTTGACTTTCTGTAAATTAATCAGTTCTTTTTTTTTTGTTCCCATATCTAGGAACAACTTTCATAATTACTGGTAAAAAAAATAAGTGGAAACTCTAAATGAGAATTTTTCATTCTCATCTTACTATGTTCTATTAAATATTATTTATAATAAAAGCTGTAGACTAATTCAGAAATAAGACTCCCATCAAAATGCATGTAAATATATCAAGTAAGTTAAGAACGACTGGAGACTAGGAAAATGACTGTTCTACTAAAAAGTTTTGAAGTGGAACAGAGACACTGCTTTTAAGAGAAATATCGCCAGGGCTACTCATCAAGATGTTTCCAAATCACATGCTTCATATTGTTGTATGAAACCTGAGAGAGCAGAACTGGTGAAATCCATCAACTAAGATGAAAAATTACTGCAACGTTGAAAACAGAAATGGCTCTAAAAATTACAACTGATGAGACTCAGAGTTTTAAGAAACACAAGGCCATGAATCCCCCCATGAGACAGACTTCCTTGAGAACAGTGACTATCTCCCATTTCTGTGTACAATGTACATGTAACAGTGTTGGACAGAGTAGGCACTCAATAAATATTTGTCAAACTACACTTCACTGAATTATCTTCAGTTCATGCATGGGAAAAAGCACTTTCTCTGCTATCATGATTGCTTACTTGAGAAATCGAATTAAGAATTTGATTATGTTCAAGTATCTCATTCTAAAATGAACTTTGTTGCCTAGAGTAAAAATGTAAAACTACCCTTTTCTCAGAAAATGAAGTAAAAATAAAATTATATAGACAACTGTAAGTCAACTTAGGTGAGATATCGCCCATTTGCATTCATGAAATGCATTATTAAATAGCTTTGGTGATATTTTTTCTGACAAATAGATAAATCCCACTGAAAGGTGGCATCTTTTGTTGTGGCTTCTACCCTTGCTTACTTTAATGAAGCAAAAAGCTAAGAAAATATTTGAGAATTTTTTTCAAATTGATGGCTCTGCCTCTTTTATCATGCTTCTTTATTTGAATAACAAAAATATTAATGAATTCTTTCTCAGTAAAGGCAATTTCCTTTTTTTTTTTTTTTTTTTTTTTTTTTTTTTTTTTTTTTGCAGGAGAATTGCGCCTTCTCATACAAATTTGATTTTTGCTATTCATGATACTTGTTTAGTTGTTCTACAAGTAATAATATGTGGGCCTCAGCAGTAATACAATTTGTGCAGTGTGGAAAATATGCCTAGAGTGCTAGACATGCAGAAACGCTAAGCACAAGGCCAAATGTCAGCATCAAGACAGGAGCTTGATGATTCACCTTTGAAGTTTCTGTTATCGATGTTTTCTCCTGATGTGCATGATATGTTCTCTCCGTTGATTAACTCCATGACCTTGGACCATTCACAATTGCTCTAATTTAGTTTCCTCGTCTGAAAGGGGGTATGTGATCAAAGGAATGAGGAAATTATGGGAGAGGAGGACATCATAGACCCAACTACATGCAGAATAGGAGATGATGAACCCAGCCAGTTCCTTTGGAATGGCCCATGAATACAAAGCTTTATTCGCTCATTAGGGTCCAGACACACATTACACTATGAGGCTGTAGTAAAAGCTGTAGACTAACTCAGAAATAAGACTCCCATCAAAATGCATGTAAATATATTAAGCAAGAAAGGCTAGAGACTAGGAAAATGACTGTTCCACTAAGAAGTTCAATCTTACTTTTTTCTTGAAAATATACCTCAGAAGGTCAACACAAGATTGAAATGTGTCTAAAAAGAGAAGCAATGAAAATTAATAGAATCAACTCTCAATTCTCTTAAAGCAGATTATCCTCAACAAAGCTTGCCAGCAAAAATAATATTCCACTTCACTGCTTACTTTGTTAACAGCTCACATCTATTTACTCTTAACTTGGCATGTAGCCTGCATTCAAGCTCTACAATCATTTGAAAACGTGAAATTCATAGACTATTGAGGATGGAAGGGCCTTTAAAAATCATCAAGGCCTATCATTAATCTGAATAGCTCTCAGAAGCTTGAACAATCCCACTGATGTGGAACTCACTTCTCCCTGAGGCAACCTATTCTGTCTTTGGACCAAGTTTTTGCTCTCGGAAGAATGAAAGTAATAGCTGTGCTTGAGCTGCATTGCTATGCTGGTCTGACACACAAACTCTCCTCTCCTAAGATTTCCTAGCATAGACTAGGCCATGGGGAGAAGTTGAGAGCATTTTAGAAAGAAAATGCAAAGTTTCCTATTTAGATTGTTTTGACAGAAGCCCAAATTCTTCAAAACAATTACAGTGTAAATAAAACTTTCATATCATAAACAATCACTTATTAATATTAGTTATTTTCCAAAATCAATATAAAAGATTATGATAAACACTAACTGTGATTACCCATATTTTAGTCTCATACTGCCACCTTTTACATGGCTTAAGACACTTCCTCCAAGAGGAAGCATGAGCGTGTAGCAAAATACTAATCTTCGCTCCTTTCCTCAGTCCTATTAAAATTACATCTAATTCATAACACACACACACACACACACACACACACACACCCTTATTTCATCTTGATCCTCCTAAAGCCAAAATGCCAATATTTCTTTTCTTCCCAGTCTTTGCCATCCTTAACTTTCAAAGAGCATTTTATTCTTGCTATCTCTACTTTTTTGCTACTGTTTAACTCATTGCCACCTGACTTTTATCCCCAGTATTATTGTAGTAGCAGAGATAAAAATAAATTCCTAAATGGCAAATTTAGAAATTCGCCATTTCTCAAATCTTAACTCTAGCAGACTCAATAATGCACCTGATTTTGTTGATCACTAGCTTTGTCTTGGACCTCATCACTTAGTGCCTGTTACCTGGCTACCCTCAAATTTTCCTGCTAATCTGCCTTTCAATGAAGGACTGATGCTCTCCAAGGAGCCCAGGTTCTGCAATTTTCTCTTTGCTTCATGTGTTCTCCTTGAGGAGTTTCTCCTACTTTGAGTTTTCTCTATCACCTGCCTATCTCTAACCCTCACCACTCCTACAAACTTCAGGCTCATTTGTCCCCATGAAAGGAAAAAAATAAAAAATAAAAAAAATAAAGAGACACATACTATCTAAAGGACAAATAGGAATTAGTGAAGAGATACAGATGAAAATACATTGGCAGAGGAAAAGAACATCACAAGATAGAAAAGCAGATTTAAAAGCTTAGAGACAGCAACAACAACAAAAAAGATAAATCCAAGAAATTAAATGAAGATCTATCTCACTGGAGTAGAGACAAAGAAAGAGTGCAATCTGGATGGTGAGATAGAAAAGAGCTGGGTCATATGAGGTCTTATAGTCCATGTAAAGGAGTTCAATCTAAGGGTAAGAGAAAAGAGGAACAGTCAAAGGAATTACATGACCAGATTTGCATTTGCTGTAAATGTCTCCTTGATGTTAATGTAGGCAATGAATTTATGGGGAAAGGGAGGGATGTGAAGCATTAACAGGATTATTCAGAAGTCTATTCAAGAGATGAGGAGGAGGCTGGACTAAGACAGTGACAGTTGAGATAGGGAGCATAGAGGCGATCGAGGTGAGATTTAAATCTATTTACTTAGTAAAATAAATAAGGTGTAATTGTTGGTAGGATTTGTGAAATAGAGGAGAGGAAGGAGTAGCTTTCTAAGTAGGATAGCTTGATGGATGCTCGCACCTTTCACTGACAGGGGAAGCCGAAAGCAAGGTGGAAGCCAGAAATACAAGCTAAGCATCCAAAATCAATATAAAACTATCTTGCAGACATCTCCATAGAGTTATCCCACAGGCATCTCAAAATAAGTATGTTTAAACTTCACAAGAGACTGTGGGAGGGAATATTCACCAAACGAAAAAAGAATTTTGATGGGCTATTACCAGAGGAAAGTAGAATGGAAACTGGACAAACAAAAAACCACAGCTGTCCTTTGCGTTTTCCTCTCAAAACCACTTCCCCCACGCTGGGTCAGTGCTTTGTATTCCATGGCCAGAAGTATATTTTTGACATTTCCTATATTTCTCATTAGTCTCTATCTAAGAGACAACTTTTACAACCTTTACATTGCCATGAGATTGACCTTCCTAAAGAACCACTTTGCCACATTACTCCCATGTGTTAAAATCTTCATTAGCTTCCATTGTCTACTAAATGATTTGCAAATTATTCAGGCCCCTTGGGATCTGTCTTCACCTTATTTTCTAGGCATGGCCAAATTTACCTACACAAAGCCCTTAAAAGGCCATGACAGGCTGCTAATCCATCAAAGAGCCTTTAAGATTTTACCACTGCCATGCTTTGGATCATGTTGCCTTCCATTTTATCCATCTGCAATGCTCATCAACATTGGAGCCCTACTTCAGAGTCCAGTCCAGATGTAAATACATCCTTGAATCATACCCAAATAACTGTCAGAAGTGATTGTGCTCTTCTCTGAGTTCCTATACAAATACATTGCAGAATTTGTTCAGTCTAGATAGATAATGGCTACAGGGAGCATTAGACCAAACAACTAATTGTTTGTAAGCTTTTGATTTATCTCAAAAACTCCATTGTTTACTGATGACAATGTTGAATAGCCTTGTGCTTTGGAATGTCAGCAAAGTGTAGACATCCCCCCAGTCCCTTATGTTCTGCGATCTAATAGCAAATGACCACCTACACTAACATATTCCAAGATGACAATACGCACTCTTCCTCAGTCACACAAGTGAGACTCAGCTCTATATTTCCTCATGACTCACTTGTTTACTTGCCTCTATAAAACTTCAGGTTTGGCCCTCATCTTTGATACATTTCACACTAATGATCATTCTCTGCAATGCAGTATCCTGAACAAAATCATCTCTTTAATTGTCCTATGCATTTTGTTTTTCACACTGGTTTGTTTTGAGAGACTGAATATACAAATGGATGATACCATTTCCTACAAATGGACAATACCAAATCCTATAAATAAATGTAACTCTAACTCACAGCCTACAGCAACCTGACCCAGAAACCATCCATTATCTACAATAACCAACCCAGGAAATCAGCCTGTTAAAAGTTGGACTTGTAGAAATTCTCACTGCTATCTCTAGCAATGATTTAGGAAGCCAACCAAAATTCCCTGTAACAATCAGCCCAAAATGGCCAGGGCTTCGTTAATAACTAACATCTTCCCTAATTTTTGTCCCTGCTTTCAACTCAGGACCAATAAGAGAAACCAAAATATGCACCCCTAGTTAATCACATTGGATGCTTTTCATCAAGTTGGCCTGCCTAAGCTTCCTCATGCCAATAGCCCTCAGTTGAGTCATATCTGAATTCTTCCCTTTGTTCCACTACAAAGCTTTCCCACTTTGCTTGCCTTTGAGTCTGTGCCAAAACACAAGGGATGGTGGCTGACTCCCTCGCTATAGCAAGCTGTGAATAAATAGCCTTTATTTGTTCTCATTTGGTTTGTCTTTGCTTATTTTCATGGCTTGACAGAATTATACTAGTTAATTTCTAAATCTCTTTGCATGTGTAATAATTTCACAAAGCATGAATGATATCAAAATGATTTTACTACAACCTTCCATTAATGGTAAACCATTTGTTTCTTCTGCTCTTTTGCATGTATGTGTATCATGTATCTTTATTTTAACATATTACTCTTAAAGATGTAAAATAAGTACATTAATACATGATGGAAAAATGGAACCAGTAGTTATTTTCTTTGATTCCTTATTTCAAATGCTTATCTCCACCTAATTATTTATTTAAAATAAATGTTTGGCAGAAGTTTTTTTCTTAGTCAAAACAGTATTTTTCAGAGAAACTGATATTATACTGTTTATTTTCAACAGATTGACATGATTTAATTAAACATAAACATTTGCTTAAATTATTTCTATCAGAGTTCTAAATATTTTACATTCAACTATTTTCCATAAAGGTGTCTAAGAAACAATTTAACCAATTGAGGACAATCACAAGGAAGTCCCTTGGATGAACAGTTCAAGAGTTACTCTATTCTTTGCTCTACATAAATAGTATTTCAAACTTTGCAAAATAAATTTTTGTCATCTAGGGAAGAACTTTCATTTTCATTGCTTCCTTTTTGTTTTTTTATTTGCTTCTACTGTGACAGTTTTGCCTATTCTCCTCAAATGGAAGAGTAAGTAATAATAGGAATAATAACCCACATCATGCTAGCAAAGCAGCATCTGTTAAAAATTCCACTAGCTTTTCTGCAGCTCTAGAACGAGAGAAACATATACATCAATTATCATGTACTCATTTCCATTTTCATCTTGCAGGTAATACTGGACTTTGCTTACCTCTATTAAAACTTTAAAATCGAATGAGTTGGTTAAGGATAAGAAAGATTATATGATCAATTATATTTACTTCTTATTCCAATCATTTTTCTTTGTCTAAAAAATGACAACAAAAAGCCTTTGTCATTTGTACTTCTAGTCAATTTCCTTCCCAACAGGTTGCTGTTTTATGAAATTGACTTAACTCCAAGTTGTTGTGGGTGTTAAGGTTGCAAAGGCAATAGAGAAAAGACATTTTTTGACAATTGCTTGAAGTAAGCATGAAAATGATCTTGGAAAAGTTTTACTGCTATATAAACAAAATGTTCTGTGAAATCAAAGTCCTGATTATTATTATTATCATCATTTTAAACAACAGATTCATTAACCAGCAAAATGAACTAAATCAATTCAAATTTGTCATTTAGACCAAATCTGAGGTCATGTTTTGATATTTTGATGTACATAATTGTTATGAGAGTCCTTTTAATCACCAAGCACATTGTGCCAAAGTATGTATAAACATTTTAGAACCAGTGACTCTTCTCTATGTTGTTGTTGTTGTTTTGGTTGGTTGTTTGTTTTAGGCATATCCTGCCTTGGGTTTTTTTGTTCAAATAGCACAGGAGGACATCAACTCCATGCAGAGGGCAGCACAGTGGTCACACCAATCATTCTATCTTTACACTGGCAGACAAAAGCCTCAACTCAGGAGCCTTCTGGTGGCCTGGGTACCTTTGGGACCCTGACCTGGAACCAGAACTGGAGCTGGAGCTAGAGCCACAGCCACAGCCTGGGCCTTGGTTTGACTCAGTTTTGGCCTTGACTTCTGGCAAGCAGAACCTGAGACCTTTGGAGATGCAGGCACAAGGACGCCTTCCAAACTTGGGGTGGGCGATGTTGGCAAGTCAATCAAGCTCATGGCTGATGCCCTTTGGGATCTTGGGCTTGACCTTTCTGGGCTTTCAGGGAGCTTAGCCTGTGTACTCAGGGCCTTGGTGCTGTTGGCGGACATCCGTTTCGGGCCCTTCTTGTTGTGCCTTTTGGCAAAGCTCCTGTTCCTGAGAAACATGGGATCCATTCTCTTAAAACATCTGTATCTTTGTGACTGGCATTTCTTGATCTATTTCTATGTCATTTCCAGGACTGGCTGTACATCATATGGTTCTCAGACTTGGTCACATCTGCACCTACACCCACAGCTTATATGTTTATCAACTAAGAATGACATATTTACATGAACACAGGCACAGGATGTATTGCTTCTGATCTAGTATATGCTTTACCAAGCACTTTAAGAGAATACACTTCTAAAATAATTAGAATGGTTGTCGTTTAATGGGTATAAAGTTTCAGTTTTGCAAGATGCAAAGAGTTCTGGAAATTGGGTGCACCACAATGTGAATGTACTTAACACTGGATTGTGCATTTAAAAATGATGGAGGTGGTAAGTTTTCTGTTTTGTATATTTACCATAATTAAAATAAGAAAATAACTAAAATAATTAGAATGTGGTATGAATATTTAATAACCACTAGCTTAATATAGTTTCTGAACACATCCCTCTTCTCCATGTGTGAAAATGGTCAAATGAGCCCATCAAATCCCAGCTTATCATCCATCTCAACTTTCATTAATCTTGAAAATCATCTCTAAACCCCTATTCCCAAAATGCTACCAAATGCAGTACTGAAGTGATATACTCAGTTTGCTCAGCAATCAGGGGCAACACTACTTTTCATCTAAATCAGCTAAGAATTTCCTTCTTTAGGAATTTCTTACTGCTTTGTGCAAGGTAGCTGGGTTACTGGTTAAAATAAAAAAAAAAGTAGCCCCCAACAAATGAGAGCAGAAAAGGGGAGGCTTGATGAATTCCAAAAAGCATGGCTTATGTCTAAGAGTTCCTTCTTTCCTTTCTGGCTCGTTTGTCGTTTACCCAAAGAAGCCACATTTTAAAAGTTTATGCTTTCTTACAAAATTTAAAGCACTCTGAGAAACAAAGCTTTGTGTTTCTAACCCAGAGAAAATAGAAGGAAGACAAATACATATGAAAATTAGGGTATAGCACTGACTTTCTTACTCTGTTTTTTCTTCAGATTATATTATTTCTATATTATGATCACATTTTATGAAGCCCATTTACATCTATTATTTCAGTTAATCTCATTAAGCTTTACCAAAATCCTGAAAAGTATATATTATTTTCATTATCTCATAGATATGGTAATTTATATTCAGAAGAGCTAGTTGTCTGATTTCAAACAGCTAAGGAGTGGTAGAACTGAGAACCTATCTCAGATCTTTTAATTACAAACCTGCTTTATTTTCCACTCTGCCTAGAGTAACACAGACTGATTTAGTCTGTGGTTAACATTTCCCAGAAGGTACAAAAGTGCCCGTTCTTTATTTTTGATCATTTATTTGCCATAAAGGGCAAATGTCTCTGCTGAGAAGAGTGATTGCTATATCCAAACAGATAAAATAACAGGGGATTTGCTGAGCCCAAGTAACTGTCCATTTAACATACCATAAATAAAAGGTGATTTATTATAAGCATTCAGGGGAGACTTTCCAGAGCTACAGTTACATGCTGTGGCTGGGTTTTGCTTTGACCTGGAACTAGAAGGAAGCTTGTGGGACCCTGTCCTGACACTGTCCCATCTTCCTGATTCCCTCAATGCTCGTAACTCCCAAAAGTGCCACCCAAAAATGCAACTTCAGTTCTAACATCAACTTACAAGTTCAGTGTTCTCAAATATAGGACCCATACTTGTCATGCTCAAATTCTTAATTTCTGAGAGAAAAATCCAGAGAATCAGTTCATGTCAAGACTCTCCACCTTATTTGGTATACATTCACCATAATGATCAGATTAGGTGTTTTACTCTTCGGCAAGAGAACAAAATGAATATACCCTCTGTGCTATGGATTGTTCAGCATCTATCAATTTATTTTTACTTTCACTCTCATTATTATTTTTAATTTTTAGTTTTTGTGGGTATATAGTAGGTGTGTATATTTATGGGGTCCATGAGATGTTTTGTTGCAGCACATGCAATGTGAAATAAGCACATCATGAAGAACAGGTTACCCATCTCCTTAAACATTTATCCCTTGAGTTACCAACAATCCAATTATCAATTAGACTAATGTATGGTTTGCTCTTAGAAAAGAAATTAAAAATCCAGTGTTTCACTGATATACGCCATGCTAACAAGAACATTAAGAAACACCAAGTGAAAGTCTATTTAACAATTATGAAGTTGGCAAAAGCTGAACAGTCTAACAATATCAAGCAGGCAGGCATATAGGAAAAAAAGAACTCTCAAATTCTTGTATAACCACATCAATGAGAAATTTAGCTGTATCTATAAAAGTAGACACCATGCTTCCCTATGACCCCCAAATACTCTAATTGTTGTCTTCTAGCAAAATCCTTGCTCGTGTGCTGTACACATGGGCTGGAGAAATATTTGCAAAATCTGTTCAAATGATGCCTCTGGGAAACTGAGAGCTTTTGAGTTTGAGAAGGAAACAAGGAATACATCAACTGTTATATCTTACATCATTTATACATAAAATAAAATAAAGTAATAAAATATGAACATGAACTGGGTGGAGAACATGAGACCATTAATGTGTTCCCTGTGCATTTCTTGATTTTGTAAACTTTAAAATAAAATAATGAAAATATAGAGAAATAAACAGCATAGCCATTTTCCTTTCTGAAAATAAAAAAGGAAATATATTCACTCATATAGCACGCTAATCATTTCCTAAGGAAAATGCTTCTCCCTGCAAACAGGCTCTACTATTATTCTCACTACATGAGACTTCAATATGGGAAAGGAGAATCTGTACAAAATTCATTTTTCTTGTGTGTGGGGGGAATGTGGGGGTTGGGTATGAATGTGTGCATGTGTATTTGGAAGTAGGAAGTAGTTTATAAGGCAAGGTCAGGCTCCTGATGCAGAAGGGGCATTGGTGCCAGTAGGATTTATAGTTTCTACAATTGTATCTAGTCTATGGTTGGGTAACAAGCCATAGCAACAGCAGTTTCCCTATCAGATAGTTCTGTTTTATGATTTTAACATGAATTTTAGAAATTTAATCTGAAGTCTAGTGAGGTTTCACTTATCTAAAAAATTCAGTGAGCTACTCAGTATCTATTCAACCCTTTCTATGGTAAAACATAATACAGGTTCAGAAAAAGATAACTTAAATGGTTACCTTTGTAATGGATACCCTTTGTAACCACTATCCAGGGGAAGAAATAGAACTTGCCAGCTACCCTAGAGTCAATCATCAACCCTCCTTCTAATTAAAAGCCTAATCTGACTTTTAAAGTAATTATTTACTTGTTTTTCATTATAGCTTTATTACCAGAGTATAAATCTTTAAATAGTACAGTTACTTGTTTTAAAACTTTCTCTCTCTCTCTCTCTACCCCCAATCACTCTCTTCTTTTTGTCCACTCCCTCTCTTCCTCTACAATCTACATGTTAAAGAACTGGGTTATTTAACTTGTAGTTTCCACAGGATGTCTTTTTCTAAAACTCTGTAGTGGAGTTTCACATGTTTCACTGTTTTCTGTATTTCCTGTAACTTGCAAGTTACATATAAAAGATTGATCATATTCTGATTTGAATTTTTAAAAATTACCTCATAGTTGGTGGTGTTTTCTTCAGTCAAGAGGTCCACAGAGCTGTCTTTCCTTCTGTAGGTTTATCAGCAACTGATGCTCAAAACCTATTAGGCATTGCAAAAAAAGATAATATTCTGATTCGATCATTGCTTCTTCAATTATTAGCTAGAATACACATATGAAGAGACATTTTTCTGCATCTCCTATGTAATTACTCAGTAGAACAATTATTAATTTAGAATAACTTATTTCCTTATTTATTGGCTTTGAAATATTTATTTATGACAACTTGTAAAGGTGACCAATTAATTAATTTATTTACGAAGTCCATTTTGAACTCACACATTTAGACATATTTGAAGTTTACCAAAACATTACAGTTATTATCCTTTTGACAAATTGTCCCCTCTTTAGACACTGGACCTCTTCAAATTGGCTCCTAAGTCCATTAGCCATGACCCTTTCAGGCTCTCATAGCTTCAGCGATATCTACGGTGACAAGAGGTTTCTGGATTATCTTGAAAACATTGACCCAGATCTCTGGAATCACGTATTACTCCAAGATGTCTTTATTTGTTTGTATATTTGTCTTAACAGGAAAACTGTTTTCACTAAGCTGCATTTGGACTTCAGGAATGCTCATTACTATTAGACTAACCATTATTTTGACATTTTCAATGAGCAGATCTAGAAAACACACACACATACACACATACTTACAAAGAGAAAATTCTTCACGACCTGAAAATAATATGACTTTCCATTCAATTTCAAAATGGCAGGGTACTGACATAAGCTCATTTATTTTATATCTGTATCTCATTTCTCTACCCTGAGAATGTGATTTTCAAGATCACTAGAGATGATAAATAAAATGCCACATAATTAGGTACTTGTGCCATCCCACGTGTTACTTTCACAACAATCTCAAAATTACAATACCAACATCACCAATCAAAATGATTATTCAAAGTAGTTAAACAAAGATTTGTGCTTATGTTTTCCCACTTCTCCCTCAATTTTTGCATATTTACATTGTCAAAGCATATCAACATAACATACTATATTCTTTTCATGTAGTCCTCATTTTGTATTAGTTATATGAGCAAATATTTTATTAACGTCATCCTCAGTATGTCAATGTGTCTTTGGTTATTGTCTCTGAAGTTCATGTTCTAGTAAATGGCACAGAAAGGATTTACAGGAATAATATTTTCTAAATTCTTGGATACAGATAAAAGTGTACTCTACAATGGGAAGTTAGTTTGGCTTGACTTAGTTTTTGGCCCACATTTTCTGTCTGTGAGTATCTTAACTTGATTATAATGCATTATAAATGTGTAACAAAATTTCACATGTACCCCCTAAATTTGTACAAATAGTTTTAAAAATATATAAAATAATGGAAAAAAGTGCAGTGCTCCAATTCTCTTGATATAAAGTGTTGCTATATAAAAGCTGATAAAAATATGAATTTCTTCTAAGTAACTGGGTGATTTTCCTGAATGTTTAATAATTATTTGTGCTTTTCTTTAATGTTTGATAATGTTACTTTAATATATCTTGATATTGGTTTTTCTGAGTCAGTTTTCTCAAATATAAATGTATTCCTTCAAACTCTAATTTTAAATATACATATATTAATTTTAGGACAGTTGATGGGTTTTGTTTGTTTTAAAAGTATATCATTTGATGACTGTTGTGTTTCTTGCCTTTTTATTTGAGGAAAAGGGAAGCTGGAAGCACTACTGTGGTATCTATTTTGAATTTTTTTGCTTACTGTTTGCCTCAAATACTTTTATCATTTTTTTTTTTTTTTTTTTGCTGTTGTTTCTTAAATCTTTCTTATTTTCAATTTCTGTTTCTTCTCTTGTGGTATCGGTCTGTTTGCTTAAAATTGTGGTTAGGCCTTGTGCTTTGTCAAGGGCCCTACAACTTTCACTTGTGTGTTCTCGTGCCCTAAACAGTTCACAACATGAACTAAACAAACACTTGGTCAATTAAATTATGAATAGTAGGTGTAAGATTATATTTCTGACTCCATACAACTTTTAAAAAGAAGAAATGGTCAATTAAATCAAAATGTTCAAGTCTGATATTTATCTTCTTAAGACCCATGGTAGGCAAGGGGCAAATATAGCAAGTTTAATGAAAAGTAACTACACAAAGAAACATTAACTTAAAAAACAAAACTTTGAGAAAAGTCAGAATAACTTGAATCCTTAACACATAAAGGTATGGGGTGGGGAGTTAGGTGACCAGTAAAGCTAGTTTAAAAAAAAAAAAAAAAGG
>NW_016814745.1:157434-170324 GCF_001698545.2 Rhinopithecus bieti | reverse complement strand
GCACTATTCACAATAGCAAAGACTTGGAATCAACCCAAATGTCCATCTGTGACAGACTGGATTAAGAAAATGTGGCACATATACACCATGGAATACTATGCAGCCATAAAAAAGGATGAGTTTTTGTCCTTTGTAGGGACATGGATGTAGCTGGAAACCATCATTCTCAGCAAACTATGGCAAGAACAGAAAACCAAACACCACATGTTCTTACTCATAGGTGGGAAGTGAACAATGAGATCACTTGGACTCGGGAAGGGAAACATCACACACCGGGGCTTATCACGGGGAGGGGGGAGGGGGGAGGGATTGCATTGGGAGTTATACCTGATGCAAATGACGAGTTGATGGGTGCTGACGAGTTGATGGGTGCAGCACACCAACATGGCACAAGTATTCATGTGTAGCAAACCTGCACGTTATGCACATGTACCCTAGAACTTAAAGTATAATAATAAAAAAAAAAAAGAAAGAAAGGAGGAAGGGAAAGGAAAAAGAGGTAATAGTCTATTTGAAATAAATTTCAACACTCAAACTGCTTCAAAAATGACATGTCTTAACTCTGGAACAATTATTGATCTCATTTATATTTGATCTAAAGTAATATAATATTAGAAATCACAAATTCCTCTAAATGCGGTGTTGAAAGATAGTTTTCAGGAAAAATTAAAATCATGTCTCTCATACAAACATAGAAATTAACATGCTGTAAAGATTTTATTGTACTCATTTCATATGAGCGAACCAAGTGAATGTTAATATTGCTTTAAAAATGCACAAATTTAAATGAAATAAAGGAATGCTGTTTTGGCTTGCAAATAAGGACAAAAGTGCATTTCCTAGAAGGGAGAAAATCAACTAAAATCATTAACAAACAGGACACCATCTACGTATCCATTAGTTATCTACAACTAATAAAAAATTGGAAAGCAGTTCAAAGACAATAATCAGAGTTAGAATCATATACTCTGGAAGAATATGCTACAGACAGAGCATAGTTTCCTATTGAAACACACATCCACAAATTCTACAGTAATTCCCTAGAAAGCATGATACAAAGAGGAGGCAATAATTCTCAATCTTTACATTTATATTAAATGTCACTAATTTTTGAATATTTTCAAAGAACACCAAAAACAAGTTTCTGCTTGAAGTTTTAATTACTTCTTTCTGTAAAACGTAAGCAAACGAAGACTAGGAGACAGACAGGCAATTTGATAGAAAATCAAAACAAGCAAATACCTAAGCAATAATAAAACAATAAAAATACATAGGGTTATAAATATATTCTGTACTCACAATATTCTACTTTGGGGAGGTAAGCTTAATGTAAAATAGTCTCTAGTGACTACACAAAGATAACCATAAAAACTAAATCAAGTCAAGTCTAATTTGGGGTCAGTGGTCCACTGTCAATCAGCCATCTGAAACTTTGGGGAACCTGATATTAAGTAGAATTACATTGGTTTAAGCTATATATTTATTTGCTTATTTATTTTGTTCTACTCCAGGGACTCATACTTTACTCAATCCCTCCAAGGATAAAAGCTAAGGAAATGGGAATGAACAGAAACTGGCGAGATTTAGAAAAAGACCAAATGTATTTTGAAATCTCATTCTAGACAGGAAAGGATACATAGATCTTACTGACAAATGATTTTGCCTTTTTTGGTGGCTAATTTAGACTAGCATAAAACGGATTTGAATATTTGTATGCCAGCGAGGAGAAGGTTGAAAGGAGTCGGTAATACAATTGTGATCACACAGGTTGTATAGTTGTCCACGTGGGCTTTCAGGTCTCCAGTGGGGATAGAGTGATTTCACAGTACTTTTTATGGTACTCATAGATAATTTTAATCTACCATTTAAAAATATATGAATATTTCTAGGCAAGTTTAATATATTTTATTTTAACTATTATCAAATGGAGATATAACTCTCATAGAATTACATGAGAAATTATTTAATATGTTCTTTTGCCTGAAAATATTATTATTAAACTACCTGAGAAATAGAGGAGGGTATTTGGAATTGGGATAATGAATACTTGTCACAAATGGCTCTGTACCTAACTACGATGTCCAAGGTGGACACTGTTTACTGAGCTCAGAGCACTTTACAGCTCAGCTGAGATGTAGCCTCAGAATATTACTTAGTACAAGACTCCAGGCAGTTTTACCAATCCTTTGGAGATAACAAGAAAGTTCAAACCTATTTGCCACCACTGTTTTAAATGATCAGTTATTGATTCTATACCACAGAGACCAGAAGCTAAAATAACCAGCAAATCAAAACCTGACTGGGAAAGAATATAAGTTCTATATTCTGTTTTCACAAACAGTTTTTTATTGGCTTCACATAATCCTCCATTTAGTTGTTCTAACAATTATTCCTGACCCCATGAAGGCTCCTGCAAAGGTCTTTGGGTATCCTAGGAAATGTGAAATAACAAGAACTCAATAGATGTGAGTGGCTAAATTGGACAACTCCTACTCTGTCAACTCCTATATTTAGATTCTCACAGTGTGAGACCACCTCTTCCAAAGGCACTCAATTTCAAATTTAGCGTTTCCCTCTATATGTATCTTCCTTTCAAAATGCAGCCAGGGCCGGGTGCAGTGGCTCATGCCTGTAATCCCAGCACTTTGGGAGGCTGAGGCGGGTGGATCATGATGTCAAGAGATGGAGACCATCCTGGCCAACATGGTGAAACCCCATCTCTACTAAAAATACAAAAATTAGCTGGGCACAGTGGTGCACACCTGTAGTCCCAGCACTCAGGAGGCTGAGGCAGGAGTATTGCTTGAGCCCGAGAGGTGGAGGTTGCAGTGAGCCAAGATCGCATCACAGCCCTTCAGCCTAGAGACAGAGCAAGACTCCATCACACACACACACACACACACACACACACACAAAAAACACTGCAGTCAGACTCTGAGGGTAGCAGATATGACCACACTAAGCCTTCATGATCACTCTGCTGATAAACTCTCTCTTTAGCTCAGTGAATCGCTGCACATCAGCTTATCTCCTTAACTGGGAAAAACAGATACCCATCTTAATTTATATGGTACTCACATTTGTTTCACTCCTTTTTGATTTTATAATATAGTAACTGAACTTTTAATAATGTTTCATCCTCATTTTTCATGTCCAAACATCAACATTCCTATATATTATACATGATTATGAGCTCTTTCACTTGTGATAACTTTTTTTAAAAAAAATTTCATTTTCCATTCTAACATTCCCCAACAATTCCAGGCAGGTATTAATCTACGGATCAATCATAACAAGAGGTTAGTGATCCAGGTATCATTCAAGATGGATGGCCTTAGAGATATAAAGTATATGCTTTGCTGGGCAATATTCATGTTCCTAGCCTCCTCTCTATAAGATAATTGTGTCATTTGGTATTTTCCAAGAGATTTACTCTCAAATCCCATTGTTACACTAGCAGTCTTTGGAAACTTTGCACATTCCTTTTTTACTCTATATTTTTCTTGTCTTCTTTTCTGCTCCTTCTTCAATCATTTATAAGAATGTGGAATGTGCTAGACACTGCTACACAAAGGAGATGATAAAGTACAAACTTTCAGGGCCTCTTGTCCAGTGGAGAAAACAGATATCCATAAAATAAGTAAAATCTGAGGCACCATATTAAGTGTTGTTATATTATAGTCGAACTTTAAAATGCGTGTGGGGCCAAGAAAAGAGAGTGCTTAAAACTTTTGGATATGTCAAGGAAAACCTTGGTGTCTTACTTGTATTAACAACATCTCTAAAACATCATTAGAGGTTGGAGGGCATTTTGTATGTTGTCTTTCTTAACCTACCTCTAGCTCTCTTTTCCTTCCTCCCTGTATTGTCCATGTATTTTATTTTCTTTACTATAGTGCTTGCACATCTGAGGCCTTGCTGTCCTTAGAAGGACTGCTGAACCCAAGGAGAGCCAATTCCTAGAGATACTAAACAATTCACCCACAAGCTTTCTTTTCAAATGTAGACCCATCAATCCAGAACCCACACCCCAACATAGTTTTATCAGGCTCTCATCTCTGGGCCAGCATCCACCTGCCCAAATCACCCCAGGAACAGGGAGCAGATGACCAGGAACAACCCCTATGCCCTAGAGGTCATTGAAATGATTCAAACTAGCCAACCCACAGCTTGTTCACCCTGCTTCACCCACTCCTTCCCACAGGAACCGCCACAAAGGCTCTTCTTCTTTTTCTCTTTCTTTCTCCTAACCAACCCCAGGACTTCCCCAGGTGGCATGGCATGCACATGCCCCACCTCTTGGAAACTGTGAGCAACAAATTATGTTTGATGGCAGTCATTTCCTGCTCTGTTGGCCTTAGTATACCTCCAATCGTTTATGAATACACTATATTTTAAAATGGTCCCTCCGTCCCATTCTTCCTGTTTCATCCTTGTTGTCCTTCCCATTTCACTCTGTCGGTATATACTCTGTGATTTATTTTTCTTTTTCTTTTTTTATTTTTTGAGACAGAGTTTCACTCTTGTCACCCAGGTTGAAGTGCAATGGAGGGATCTGGCTTTCTGTAACCTCCGCCTTCTGGGTTCAAGCAATTCTCCTGCCTCAGCCTCCCAAGTAGCTGGGATTACAGGTGTGCACCCCACGCCCGGCTAATTTTAAAATTTTTAGTAGAGATGGGGTTTCGTCATGTTGGCCAGGCTGGTATTGAACTCCTGACCTCAGGTGATCCACCCACCTCAGCCTCCCAAAGTGTTGGGATTACAGGCGTGAGCCACTGCACCTGGCTATACTCTGTGATTTAAAAAAAAAAAAAAAAAAAAAAAAAAAAAAAAAAAAAAAAAAAAACTCTATTATTAAAAAATTGGTTCACCCTTTACACACAAACACACAGTCCTTCTCAACTACTTCCCTTATGAGAATACAGGGCATACTCTATTCTTTCTACTGCTTGGTAGAACAACGAAGAAAAAATTATATCTTTTGCTAAAAACAAGTGAAAATTAACTTTATATATACTGATAGAGTGAATGATCTTTAAACTTACTTTGTTCAATTTTAAAAAATAAATTCTATTTGATTGAGTAGCTCTGGTTTGAAAGCTGAAAACCATAAATGAATCAAATATCGTAGCTTATGAATACACATGAGCCAATACATGAATACATGGATACACACACATTAGGGGCGAGTAACAGGTAGGTATTTGAATGAGGTAAATGTGCTCAACCCCTTTAAATAAAGCAGATACAAAGATAAACTTCTGCCTTCCTCCCTGTAAAATTCTTTGTTTGGAAAATCACTATTACAGAAAGAAAAGATTGAAAACATTCATTTAGCTTCCAGTCTAAGACATTAGCTACACAGATCAAGTGCTTTATGCACAGATAGCTGTAAATTGAAATGAAAAACAAAGCCAAAGGATTAAAACAACAGGTAGGAAAAGAGTCTGCCTACTGAATTATACACAAGGATCTCCTCCAGATGTCCCAGGCTGCTGGTATTAAAAAATAAATACAGCCTAGCAAATGTGTAAAGAACCTATTAAGTTAAAAGAGTGTCTCACTACCCATCAGTATCAGAAGTTCAAGAGCCCTCAGGCTCCTTTAACAGTTCCTTAAAAAGAGCAATGATGCTGGAAAGCTTGATTCTGGCATAGGATTCCATGAAGGTTCAGAAGTAACCAAGGCAGAAATGCCCTCTAAGTGCCAAAACTCATTAAGATGTCTTATGTTCATGTGAAGTCAATGGTAAAGCACCACTCTTCTCATGTGAATTGAAAAAAAATGTGAATCACCAACCATCATTAAAATAAAAGAAGCCAGAAATTGGTTATCATGACCCAACAGCCATTTACAACTGGAAAAACATACTTGACCAGGTCTCATCATGCAAAGCACATTAGGCAAAAAGAATTCATGATTGTGAAGTGTTGGTTCTCCACTTCATCACCAGTCAAGTCGAGCCCTAGCCTAGATCTACAAGTACAAACTAGTTTGATGACATTCAGTCGCTCAAAAAAGCATCATGGTAAAGAAGAAAGAGGGTGAACTTGTAGGCCATTTAGCTTTCCCCTTTACTAGTGAGGGCATTTGGACTAATCACTTCATCTCTGTGCCTCAGTTATTCACGTGCAAAATAGAAATAAAAATTATTTCACTGCCTTCTACTCTGTATATTAAAGAATATTGTAAACTGGTGAGTCTATATGATTTACAATTTTCTCCTTAGTGTCTAAAATTTATGAAAATTGGATTATTTGGACTTGGAGGAGGTCTACATTATACCAAATAACTTTCAATATCTTTCATATAGCAATGCTTGATTTTTTTACCACCCTGTGCCGTCTCTCCATGAGTATTTCTTTCTTTTTTATTTTCTTTAAGAGTCAGGACTTTGCTATATTGCTCAGGTTGAAATGCAGTGACTACTCACAGGAGCAATCATAGTGCACTGCAGCCTTGAATGCCTGGCCTCAAGTGGTCTTGCCTCAGACTCCCAAAAGGATGAGACTACAGGCACACATGGCCACTGTGCCTGGATCAACAAGTATTTCTTATCTACTGTGGATTTAAAAATAAATAAAATCTTTATAAAATTTTATTAGACTTCAAAGCTAATGGTAGTGATGAAAATAATATGGAAATAGTGCAATAAGGTTGACTTTAGTATCATGAAAACAGGAGGAAAAAGGACAATGCAAGACAGCATGCATTTTATAGCATCCACTTATTTTCTATAACACATGCATATAATACATGTAATTTTATATTTTTTTCAAGTGCTTTGTGCATATTAACCTTTGCTCCGCAATTAACATTGGCTCCTTAGTAAATGAGAATGGACTTCACCCCATGCTAGATAAATATTTCCTGAAATATCAACTGATGATCTGATTCTCATCCTAGGGTATCACAAAAGTACACACTCACCTATTATAGTTCCTTTAGTAATACCTAAAGGATTTTTTTTTTCCCTACCATTCTCCTTCAGAGTTCACAGGATGTCCAAATCTGACATCCTTCACCCAGCCACCTTGGATGAAACACCACAGCTAAGACTGATTAAAGTCAGCCACCTGATGTGAAGAGACTACTATGGACATGTTCTCTTTAACCAGGTATCACTTCGGGATGGCTAAAAGTAACTACCAAACTGTGGGTCTTGAATTATTGTGATCCTCCGGGACTAGAAGAGAGCATAAACTTTATTCTTAATAAAGTAAAATTTTAAACTGACTTTTCTAATTTCACAAGTGTCCCCAATTGAGAAATCAATAGACAAATGTTTTATCCAAAATACATTTTACTACCACCTATCTCAACTGGTTGTTATGTCCCTTAAGTCATTCTAACTTTTTATTGTGAAGTTCAGACATTTGGAAAAGTTAAAAGAAAAATACAGTAATCACCAGTGTACCTATCTCTTACACTCAACTTTTGTTTATATTTTGCCGTGTTATCATGTATATATCATATATCACATATTTTTTAATGAATCATTTGAAATGTAAATTTTAGATATGGTGATAGTTTATTCCTAAGTATGCAAGCATGCATCTCCTTAAAAAAATTTTTTTAACTAACCTGTGATTTCATTATCATCTAAGAAAATATTTTTTTTTCTAATTTCATTTAATATCCATTCTATATTAAAATTTCTTCAATTAAACCTCACGTTTCTTTTACATTTTCAAATGTTTCCTGGAATGAGATATGCTAGGCTCACCTGATCCTGTCTGACAATCACCAATTTCTCCTATAAGCCCTGCTTTCTTGGAGAACCAGATTTCTTGGTGGGGAAACTAGGTATCCTCGTTGCTGCTGGGGAGTCATTATATCTTGGGCCATTCCAATGTGCACAAATTCACTTGAAAATTTTGAATCTCTTTTCTTCCAAACATTTTGTTCCCAAAATTTTGTTTTCTAATAACATTGTCATGTTTAGCTTCCTATCCTATGATATTCAAAAAACAGTTTTTAAATCGCTAAACTAATATAATAACAATGAAATTACTGGCTGTTAAAGATTTCTTTGCAGCTCTTTTTCCCCCCTTAGAATATATCGCGCTAAGAAAGTACAATCAGAGCTGAAGATAACTTGAAATTTTTTTTTTCTCTGTGTGATTGTTATAAAATTTACATGCAGTTCTGTTGCTTTAGTTTATTTTCAGTTATCTGGTTTGTTTCCGTCTTCCTCAGTCCATTTAATTTTGAATATATAAACCATTGCTTGTTTTCTTCTTCCTATTTGTTTGCATTGTACTGGAAGTGGCTTTTGTTCCTTAAAAGATGTTCTAGAGATAATTCAAAAATAGTTCATAGAACTCATTATTTTTTATGACTTTAAGAACTTTCCTTTGTGAATAATTCATAATTTATCCAACCCATCTCCTACTGATTAACATTGGATTTGTTTCCAGTCTGTTGCTATAAAGAATGCATGTGATATATGTCAATGCGCATTTGTGGTGGTGTTATCGTCAGGCATCCAAACTTTAAGAAAATCAAAAGACAAATGAAAAACCCAGGGATAAGAATTGTGGCATAAAATTACAGTTGTAGTGCTAGTCTCTAATATATAAAGTGGAGTTCTTAAAAGCTGAAAAACAAAAGTACCTCCCTCCAAAAGAGAATAGAATGTTCAGGAAAAAAAAAAAAAAAAAAAAAAAAAAAAGAATAAGTATATTCATGGGGGGCAAAAAAAAAAAAAAAAAAAAAGTCCTTAAACATTTAAAAGATCTTTAGCCTCACAATATTAAATAAAGTATAGATTTAAAAACATACCTTTGACAATATAGGAAAATTGTTCAAAAAAGACTCATATGCATTGATAGTAGAATGCAAAAGTATGCAACTCCTAGACAGGGAAATTTGGGAAAATGCCTAGTAAAATTGTAATTGGCATTTACTTTGGCTCAGCTGATTATATTAATAAATATTTTATATAACTATATTAGGGGTAAAAATATTATAATATTTAAACTCCTTTTGCATGTCTGAAATGAACCCAATGGTAGTCAATATTTTAATATACTATTATAGCCTATTTGCTAATATTTTCTTTAGAATTTTGCATAATCTTAATTCTGTTATTTACTTTTTTCATGCAACTTATATCTGGCCTTGGTAGTGATATTATGTTTGTTTCATTAAAACTGAGTTTTCTTCTTTTATATGCTATGGAATAGCATCAGAGGCATTGGAGTTACTTGTATTTGAAAGTGTGGGAAAAATTCTGTATGAAGTCATCTAGATCTGGTCTCTTTTTCTTCTTTTTTTAATTTTATTTTTTTAATTAAAAAATTTGTGAGTACATAGTAGATATATATGTTTATGGAGTACATGAGACATTTTGAAACAGGCATGCAATGTGAAATTGTGTTAAGTGAAATAAGCCAGGCTCAGAATGTTCTGATTTGTTGGATCTAAAAATCAAAACAATTGAACTTACGGACATAGAGAGTAGAAGAATGGTTACCAGAGGCTGGGAAGGGTTATGGGGGCACTGGGGTAGGTGAGGATGGTTAATGGGTACAAAAGAATAGTTAGAAAGAATGAATAAGACCTACTATTCGATAGCACAATAAGGTAACTATAGTCAATAATAATTGTACATTTTCAAATAACTTAGAATGTAATTGTATTGCTTGTAACTCAGAGGATAAATGCTTGAGGGGATGGATACCCCATTCCTAATAATATGCTTATTTTTCTTTACCTTTGAATAGTTTGGTAGAGGTAACTTTCTCCATTTGTTCTATGAAATCTGATATGTTAAACTCTACTGGAGTCAGTGTTGATAAATTGCGTGGAAATGTATCTATCTCATCCATGTTCTCTATACAAATTTTAGGTTTCCTCTACTTGTAATTTAAATACAAAGTAGTCACATTATTTACTTATATTTTGGGCATTTTACATTCTCCCTGTTCTCTTGGTTATATAAACTAATGGGTTTGTCTATGATATGGTTTAGCTCTGTCCCCACCAAATTTCATCTTGAATTGTACTCCCATAATCCCCACGTTTTGGTAGGGACCTGGTAGGAGATAATTTGAATCAGGTTCTCATTCTGTTCTCATGATAGTGAATAAGTCTCATGAGATCTTATGGGTTTATCCGGGGTTTCTGCTTTTGCTTCTTTCTCATTTTCTCATGACACACCCATATAAGAACTGTCTGTTACCTCCCACTATGATTCTGCGGCCTCCCCAGCCTTGGGGAACTGTAAGTCCAATTAAACCTTTTTCATCCCAGCCTCTGGTATGTCTTTATCAGCAGCATGAAAACGGACTAATACAGTCCATTTACTTCAAAGAACAAAATTTTTGATTTATTAAATATTGTTACTATTTCCTAACTCAATATGTTTTTATCCTGATTTTTTTTTTCATTTTCTTAAGCTTCCTTTACATTCACCTTGTTTCTAGATTTTTTTGAGCTGTATATTTAACTTTTTATTCTAATTATTTCATTTATTTCTAAGTTCATAATTTCATAAACCTGCTAGTGATTGCTTATAATTATATGCCATATATTCTCATGTATACATATTTATTTCATTTTATCATGTATTATTATTTCTAGTTTTGTGGAGATTATGGAAGTTGTCAAATTTTATGAATTTCTGCATGCACTCAGATGGAACTATTAATGTATTGAGATTTGATACTCTCCTACAGCTACAAGATCTGTCTTATTGATTATAGTTTTCAGATTTTCTGATGGGAGAGTCATTTAATCTGCCTTAAACTATAATTTATGTATTAAAACCTTTCATTGATGATGTGTTTTACTTTAACAATCCATTACTAAGATTGTAGCTGTGGTATTTGGTGCATAAATATTTATAGCTGTTAAGTCTTCACTTTAAGTTATGGGCTTTGTCATATTTATTATTACATTTAATACTATCTTCCCTAACTGAATTCTGTTTGTCCTTTATCAAGATCCAAGCCTCTGCCTTATTTTTGTCTGTAATTGCTTAGTATACCTCTGCCTGGTCCTTATTTTTAATCATTCTCAGTCAAATGTATTTTAAGTGTGCCTCACATAAAGGGCATAGAATTAACCCTTGATTGGCGAGTCATCTAAAAACCTTAGTATTTAATTAAGTGAGCTATGTCTATTTGCATTTATTGATAGAATTCATATATTTGGCTTCAATTCTATTATACTATTTTGAGTATTTTAATGTATTATGTTATATTTGCCATGTCTTTCCTTATTCAGTTCTTTGGTTTTAAAAGTTGTTTTGATATCTTAAAATGTTTACATTTTGTTTAAATAACTTTTGCTAATCGGTTTATATAAAATGCCTACTTTTTAAGAAATTACCAAGTCTTATTGCATTTGTTAGCATTAAATAGAATCCGTGAATTCTCCTGTATTACTTATGCAGCAATCAATTAGTTTCTTATACTTTGCCCTTTCTCCCTCCTTCCTTCTCCTACTTTTCAGTTGCATTATTTACTTTCTGCAAGAGTATATAAAATTTCCTTTAGCCTTTGAACAACTTTTGTTTTAGGATTAGAATTACAGTACAACATACTCAGTACCTCATATTTGTCAATTTCCCCAATATTTATTTGATTGAATCAGCACTATTCTCCCACTGACTTTTCGGAAAAGGTTTGTGATTATAATATTCTTAACAATTTTAAACTTATTTTTTATAGCCTTGATGCTATAAGATTTGTTTCCCTGGATATAGGATTCTTGGCTTGTGTTTTCTTTCCCAGATTTAAAATGTTAAGATATTTACTTTGTTTCTCTTGCGAAGTCATATGCCAAATTGATTATTACCCATTTCTCAGTTTTGTTTTTCACTTAGATGTCCAAAAAAAATAGTTTTATCACTTTGTTTTAAACTTTTCTTAAATTTACTTTATTTAGTTTTACTTTTGATTTTACTAGAATATATTTCAGAGCTGACCAGCAACTTCTACTTATATGTATATTCAGTCATATTTATTTTAATTGTATAAAAAAACTCTCTCAATATACTTTTAAACTTTAGTTCTATGTAATTGCTCTGTTTCACTTCTCAGTAACTCCAATAATACATATATTGAATCTTCTTTCCTTGTGTTCTAGATTGATCACTTTAAATTTAATCCTTGTTATCATTTATGTTATTTTTAGACTCTTTTCATTGGTATTTTATGTACCCCTTACTTCATTACTATTTTCCATGCTACTTATTGTAATAATTTGATTATAGCTATTCTAACCCTGATCATTCAATAAATAATGCAATGTAGTATTCTTTCTATTATAATCTTTTTCTTCACTTTTTCTTGAGTTTTGTCACCTCCGTTTACATCTTCCTGACTTTTTTTTCATTTCCATTATGATTTATCTAACTATATTTAATTTATATTGTTGAGTTTAGCTTTTTTCCTTTTTCACAATTTTTTTTTGTGTGTGTGGTTGTTACTAGCGTTTATGCCTGCTGAAAATTTTGAGTTTCACCTTGTTTTCTTCTTATATAAAATTCCATACAGATATTGAATTCTCTTTATTTAAGTTCATAGTTAGTTTTGGCCGGGTGCGGTGGCTCACGCCTGTAATCCCAGCACTTTGGGAGGCAGAAGCAGGCAGATCACAAGGTCAGGAGATCGGAACCATCCTGGCTAACACGGTGAAACCCCGAAACCCCGTCTCTACTAAAAAATTAACCGGGTGTGGTGGCGGGGGCCTGTAGTCACAGCTACTCGGGAGGCTGAGGCAGGCGTACGGCGTGCATCGGAAGGTGGAGCTTGCAGTGAGCCGAGATTGTGCCACTGGACTCCAACCTGGGCGACAGAGCCAGACTCCGTGTCACAAAATAAAATAAAATAAAAATAAATAAATTAATCAATTAATTAATTTAAAAAATTCAAAGTTTT
>NW_016814745.1:148959-155247 GCF_001698545.2 Rhinopithecus bieti | reverse complement strand
AAAATAAAATAAAATAAAAATAAATAAATTAATTAATTAATTAATTTAAAAAATTCATAGTTTTTATTGGATTCGTAGCCATTCTAAACAGAGAGGTCAGAGTGACTTACTTAGTTTCATAGTTTAATAGCGCCCTCCTTTGTTGCTGTACTAAGGCACAATTTCTTTAACAAAGGGCATCTCTTTCATTAATTTTCATCTGCCTTCTGATTCTTACTCTCTTATTTTATTGTGGATTCTACCTTCCATTTCTTCTTTTCCATTACCAACATCTTTATTCAAGAGATACCTCCTTTTTCCAAGATGCCTCCATATTCCCCATGAGTATTATTCTTAAGAACTGTTCCGGCCGGGCGCGGTGGCTCAAGCCTGTAATCCCAGCACTTCGGGAGGCCGAGACGGGTGGATCACGAGGTCGGGAGATCGAGACCATCCTGGCTAACACGGTGAAACCCCGTCTCTACTAAAAAATACAAAAAACTAGCTGGGCGAGGTGGTGGGCGCCTGTAGTCCCAGCTACTTGGGAGGCTGAGGCAGGAGAATGGCGTGAACCTGGGAGGCGGAGCTTGCAGTGAGCTGAGATCCGGCCACTGCACTCCAGCCTGGGCAACAGAGCAAGACTCCGTCTCAAAAAAAAAAAAAAAAAAAAAAAGAACTGTTCCATCTGTTCAACAATTTGAGCCCCTTTCTATGGACTCTCCAGGAAACAGTACACTAACAGGTCTCAGAATTTTTCTCAACATTTTCTGACTCAGGGGAGGGTGCTTTGCTCCTATGAGTAAACTCTGGTTGATGCTATCTGTGTTCTTTTACCAGTAGAACCACACAGCACTCTCTTCAACGCAATTGCTGATTTGTGTGTGTGTGTGTGTTTTTTTTTGTTGTTGTTTTGTTTTTTTTTGTTTGTTTGTTTGTTTTTTGTTTTTTTTTTTTTTTCTATATGGGCTGTAGAGATAGATGACTTTGCTGGTTTAGGACATTTATTTCCCTTCTTACACCTGAATTTTTCAGCATTCTTTACATGTAGTCGTAGCTATGGTTTAATTAAGATTTTGTGGAGAGACTATAATTTAGTCTTTTGTTATTATACTACTGGTTCTATTACTCTCAAATCTCTTTTAATCTAACTCAGACAACCTTGTCCTTTAAAAAAATCGCCATTAATGTGTTGAAGAAATCAGAGAAACTGTCCTGAAGATGCAAATACTACTTAGGATTGGTCTGATAATCTGTATTGTTTTGTTTGACTTCTTCTTGCATGACAGTGGGAAATTTCTTAGAACCCTTTGATAGCGGTGGGAGGCAGACAAAAGCGTAGGTTGA
This sequence comes from Rhinopithecus bieti, assembly GCF_001698545.2. Lineage (NCBI taxonomy): Eukaryota > Metazoa > Chordata > Mammalia > Primates > Cercopithecidae > Rhinopithecus > Rhinopithecus bieti. The sequence continues at coordinate 153,924 of NW_016814745.1, read as the reverse complement.
TATAGGGGCAGGTCCCTGGTGAAACCCCAACTTCAAGTCAAAATCAGCCTGGACTGCTGGTTCTGGATGACACATGCCACCCAGAGTGAAAACTACTGTTCCTCTTTGCCCACTCTTTTTTGATAGGTTCTTTCATCTTTTTAACCAATCGAATGTTACCTTTTCCAATACTACTTACAGCCTGCCTTTCCCCATCCTGTGCCTATTATAAAACAAACAAACAAACAACAAAAAAAACCCAGACTCAGCCACACTGAGAGCGATGACCCGACCTGATCTTCACCTCCCTTCTCTGCTGAGAACTGTTCCATCGCTCAGTAAAATTCTCTATTCTCATCACCCTTCAATTTGTCAGTGTGACTTCATTCTTTCCGGATGCAGGAGAAAAGCCTGAGACCCACCAAATGTGGTACCCAGAAAGGCTGGAACATTGGCCCTCTGCCCTCGATCATGGAGAGCAGCCGTCTCACACAAGGGAAACAGCGGCAGGGTCCAGCCAGTCCCAGAGCCATGAGCCAGAGTGGGGCAAGGGGCTGACTGAGCTGTTAACGGGCCACTGTCCGTGGGGCTGCAGATGGGTTACTGAACGAGCTAATTAGCACACTGTAACACCCTCTACGGGGCTTTGGGGTCACGGGCACCCCTGTCTGGGTGCTGCCACATTCCCCTCGGGGCAACATGCCTTGTCTGGCCGTAGGCTATGCACGGATCCTACTCCTGCTCAGTGCTGGAAGCAGCCAGGCCGACCCCATGCTTGCTCACTCGCTCCTTCCCACCAAGGGTTGAACCTGCAGTGGCGGAAGCCATAGCCCAGAGCGCAGATCAGACGCCGCTGGGTAGACGCTCTGCTACAAGCCCAGCAAAGAAGCGCAGAAAAATCCTACTTCACCTTCAACTCACTAAGTCACTAGCATCACATATTCTGCCTCCTTCCCTGATAGGAACACAACGCCGTCAGTTATTTTATTTTATTTTATTTTATTTTATTTTATTTTATTTTATTTTATTTTTTTTTTTGAGACAGAGTCTTGCTCTGTTGCCCAGGCTGGAGAGCAGTGGTGCGATCTCAGCTCACTGCAACTTCCGCCTCCTGGGTTTAAGCAATTCTCCTGCCTCAGCCTCCTGAGTAGCTTGGATTACAGGCGCCCGGCAGGCTAATTTTTGTATTTTTAGTAGAGATGGTCAAATGGTCAATGTACAGCAGCCTAAACAGTGTTGGGGTTTGGCCCTATACACAGCTAGATTTCAGGATCTCAACTTTCATATCAAAAGGTTTATTCTTTTTTCAGAGGAGTCAATTCTCTTTTAATAAAAGTTTTATAACAGCTTCATAATGGTTGCTAAAATTTATTGTTATATTTTGTTGTTGGTGATAGTGATGGTAATTATTACTGATAATGCTATCTAAATGCTTTGCAGATATTACTAACACCCCTATCAGATGGATTATATTACATCATTTAACAAAACAAACTGAAGTACAGGAAAACAGTAATTTCTTCAAGGTTATACAGGTAGTTAAACGGAAGAAATGGGACAGGATTTAATTTTAGGCAGTGTGGTTTTATAGCTCTTTGCATTTTAACCACTGGGCTATCCTGACCCTTTATAACATTCACTTTTGTTACACAAGGATTACAAATCCCTATTTAGAATATGCATGTGTAATGAGAATGGAGGGGTATAAAATTCCTTCACACACCTGCTGTATCCCCCCTCAGGGAAATTTACGAAATTTAACAGAACAATAAAAACCTTTTCAAGTATGCTCTGCTAAGGCTAGTCTTGTTTCATTACTGAACCTCAAACATGCCAGTTTCATGCCGCTTTTTTCTTGATCAGAAAGTTCTCCTTTCTTTATTTTGCTTACTTACAAACTCTCTGTTTTGAGATTTGCTCAAGACCCATGACCCTGGTGCCTTCGTTACTTCTCTTTCTCTGAAATACCAGCTTTCTTGGAATTTGTTCCATGTCTTGTAGAATTTAATAACATACTCTACTGTCTTTTTAAAATCTTTTTTATGTGTGTTTATGTCTGCTACTGTTTCATGTGTGTATGTCTATTCTCTGCATCTGGACAATAAACTCTGGGAGGTCAGGACACTTTGGACTTCTTTACAGTCTCTAAAGCAAAGATGAAATTCCATGCACTTGTAGGCATTTGTTAAATTATATTTATTTGATTATTTTTTTCCAGCTTGAATAGAATCTGGAAAAGCTTGGAAATTTGGTGCTCAGCCAGCCCCTATCAATGTCCTAGCATTAGACCAAGCTCATCTTTTGGCAGCTTAGCACGTATGAGGCTGGAAGATGTAGATGTCTCTGAAAACTTAAAAGTCTGAGACTTTTCTGCAAAATCTTTCCTAATAACACCATCACACTTTTCTTATGATACCTCTAAAGAGAGCTTCTTATCAACTTCTGGGCCTCACTTTAGGTATCGTTTTAGAACTAACTCACAATGCCATTCTTTTGAAGACACTGGTTTTGGATCCTGAAAATGGTTTCTGGGTTCTTTCTGGATCTCAGCTCTTGAGAACTGAGACTCTTGTTCTTCAGACCTCTCATCCAGGATCCCTAACAATAAAAGATAACTTGATGCAGGAGTTTTTGTTGTGGTTGCATTTATTGTTTGCAAGATAAGCAGGTAGAGAGGCAGTGTGCTGTTTTTTTAATCAGGAGAAAATAAATCATGCTTAGATTGTACAGTGTTATTGACTAACATTAAGTTGTAGGAGCCATCTCTCACCATATGGCCATGTGAGAGAAAGAAAAAAGTGCACATTAGGGAAAGGGAGGTGTAGCAGAACTCAGACCTCAGCGCAGCTAGGTATCAAGTCCAGGTTGTAGGTTTACAGACTTCAGTGTACCAAGTTTATCAAGTCTGTGTCCCAGTTACAACTCTGAGCTGATGTTATTCTTAAATAAAATGAAGCACTGCAAGCCAGAAGCAAGACATAAGATTCACCAGCTGTGAGCATACTATTTACAGATTGAACTTGGGACCAAAACCATTATATGATATCATTTATGACAGAACTCAAGAAAATATGTTTTGACAGAGGTCTTAAAAAAGGGGGAGGGGGGGGGCGGAGGCTAACATTCCAGACAGTATACTCGTCTCATTTAGTAGGAATGCAAACATCTCTACACATGATTCCTCTCTCTCGTAAACTCATCCTTGAAGCTTTAGCATTAATGCAAGCGGTAGATAATGTTTTTCTTACTACAAAGCAAGCAGAGACTAAAACAAGAAAGAAGGGCTTCAATCTACACATACATAATTGCTTCAGTCTTTCTGGGAAACACAGCCTCATTTTAAATGGTAACATGGAGAGTGGTAAGGATTAAAACTGTGATATTTTATTGCCCCTGTCTGTGAATTATTTGCAAGGTTGGATAAATGTAATATATTTAAGCAGCTTAAGTCTATACATCATCAAGAGCTTTTTAAAAAGAAGCTATAAGTTGTCTTTGCAGTAATCTTGAACTTAGGGGTGGGTCTATATTGTAAAACTTTAAGTAGACCCTGGAGCAATTGTATGAATCATTCTGACGGTTTTCATCAATTATTTGGATAATTCATTTATTGGTAGACTTGTATTTGATATATTAAAACTGGTCCTTGGAATGAAGATGTGTTGATTTAGAAAACTGAGCACAATTTTATTTATTGCCTACTATGACACTGATACTATGTGAAGTACTAGGAATAAAAAGATTTACTAGATGCTGCCTTTCTTCAGAGTCTATTGGGTTATTTTTAAAAGTCCTCCATTCCATATTTCATACACAGTCATACATTGCATAGCTATGTTTTGGTCAATGAAAAACCACATCTATGACAGTAATCCCATAAGATTATAACGGAGCTGAAAAATTCCTATTGCCTGACTGAGGTTGTAACAGTCCTAACATTGCAGCATAATGCATTACTCACATGTGTGGTGATGCTGGTGTAAACAAATCTACTGTACTGCCAGTAATGTGAAAGTATAGTATATAAAACTGTGTACAGTACATAATACCAGATAATAATAAGCAATTGTCACTGGTTTATGTATTTATTCTACTACGCTTTTTTTTGGTAGAGTGCATGCCTTCTACTTATCAAAAAAAAAACTGTAAAACACCCTCATGCAGGTTCTTCAGGAGAGATTCCAGAGAACGGCATTGTTGTAGTAGAAGCTGACAGTTCCATGGGTGCTACTAGCCATGAAGATCTTCCAGTGAGATAAGATGCGGAGATGGAAGACAGTTATATTGATGACTCTGTTCCTGTTGTTATAAATAAAGCTTTAGCGCCACAAAAGAAATAGCCCTTGAATATAAAATTTTCTTTTTTTCTTCTCAGCATGGCAGTTTACTTCCATAGAAGGGTGAGCCCTCACAGATGGAGCAATAGTGAGCGCACACCTGGAAAACGGAGGAATAAGGGGTCTTATTCCTGACGCACGTGACCCCTGCTGCCATGTCACTCCCCTAGTGGCTAGTGTTAGACCGCACAGGCTAAACTAATTCTGATTGGCTAAGTTAAAGAGAGTGATGGGGCGAGTGGTTTGGCAGGAAAAACAGTTATGGCAGAGCAGGAAATCAGAATGAGTCAGGGTGGAGAATGAGCAGGTAATCAGAATGAGTCAGGGTGCAACACGTAACTGGAATGAGTCAAGGTGGAGCAGGTAATCAGAAAAGGTTGCTTTATGAGGAAGTTAAGTTTAAAAGTAGAAGGTTACAAAAAAAAAGAGAATTTTAGACCAATATCCCTGATGAACATCAATGCAAAAAGCCTCAATAAAATACTGGCAAATCGAATCCAGCAGCACATCAAAAAGCTTATCCACCACGATCAAGTCATCTTCATCTCTCAGATGCAAAGCTAGTACAACATATGTAAATCAATAAATGTAATCTAGCATACAAACAGAACCAAAGACAAAAACCACATGATTATCTCAACAGATGCAG
>NW_016814745.1:142977-146387 GCF_001698545.2 Rhinopithecus bieti | reverse complement strand
GTGTATGTTTTTGTCTTTGTTTCTGATAAAAAAGTTTAAGAATAAATTTTTTAAATTTAAAAATATAAAAAAATTATAGAATCAAGATACAAGAAAAGAAAAAATTTTTTGTACAACTGCACAATGTGTTTGTGTTTTTAACTAAGTTTTATTACAGAAGAGTCAAAAATTGAAAAATTAAAAAGTTTATAAAGTAAAAAAGTTGCAATGATCCAAAGTTATTACCAAAGAATAAAATATTTTAAAAATAAATTTAGTGTAGCATAAGTGTAAGTATTTATAGAGTCTGCAGTATTGTACAGTTGTGTCCTAACCCTTCACATTCACTCTCCATTCAGTCGGTGACTCACCCCACAGCAACTCCCAGTCCTGCAAATTACATTCATAATAAGAGCATTATACAAGTGTACCTTTTTTTATCTTTTATACAATATGTTCACTATACAGTTTCTTTGTTTAAATATGTTTAAATATACAAATATGTACCATTGTGTTACAATTGCCCACAGTGTTCAGCAGAGTAACACGCTGTATATTTGTACCCCCGGAGCAATAGGTGATACCATATGGCCTAGGTATGTAGTAGGCTATACCATCTAGATCTGTGAAAGCACACTCTATGATATTCACAAAATAATGACAAAATTGCCCAATGATGCATTTCTCAGAATATATCCTCATCATTGTGACACATGACTGTATATCTAAGAGTAAATGTTTAGAGAAGTCACAGAAATACAAAATTTAAAGACAATCTAACAACAGCTTTACTTGTTCAGGGCCATCAATTAAAGAGGAGAAGGATAATTAATTCTTGAAGACATCTATTTTTTTCTACACAGAGGGAAAAAATCTTGACAAAATAGAAAAAAACAACAGGATTACTGCAATCTTTGTTATATCATTTACTTATGTGTGAAATTTCTACAATGAAGCTCTGGCTATATTTAAGAAATGACTTCGAACCACCAGTTACATTTGTGTTGGATCAATTTCTCCCTGATGCCTGAACACATTTAGAACAACTGAAATTCAAGATATGTGTCCCCCAAGAATTTTAATTCATAATCTCTCACCATCTCTCTTTGCCAGTAGAAGCCCTTGTAGATTTCCCTTGAACATAGAAGAAACAGATAAACACAGAATTGGATAATGTCTTTGTACCTTACTTCACTCAATGAACATAGTCTATAGAAATATGATATCTTAAAAATGAAAGCAAATTTAATATTTTAAAACTAAAAAGTTCATACCTAAAAATACGAATTAGGGTAGACACATTTTCTGAAGTTATTTGATCCTTCACAGAAAATTCAAGGATAAGAAACAGAATGAATTATAGAAAATTATGCCTAACAAAATGCCACACTCTAGTCACTTCCATAAAAGTTTCAAGATTTCAAAGGATTTGGGTTCAAGTACTGTTGTAAGAAAAAAGTATGTTACATTTCACCAATGAATAATATTTGAGCTGAGATTAATTAAGAATTGTATTCATCTGATGAGGACACAAAGTAGGTAGGTTTTGAAAGAAGTTGTGAATTGTTTTGAGTAATAAAATTGAAGCATTTTGCCAACATCCATTGTCATAAGTCTGATAAGAAATATTCTGCAGCCTATTCTCTCTGAAGCCTGCTACCTAAAAGCTTCATCTGTGTAGTGCAATCAAATTAGAACTCAGGACTAATAAATTCACTCAAAACCACACAACCACATGGAAACTGAACAACCTGCTCCTGAATGACTACTGAATAAGTAACAAAATTAAGGCAAAAATAAAGATGTTCTTTGAAACCAAAGACACAACGTACCAGAATCTCTGGGACACATTTAAAGCAGTGTGTAGATGGAAATTTATAGCACTAAATGCCCACAAGAGAAAGCAGGAAAGATGTAAAATCAACACCCTAATATTACAATTAAAAGAACTACAGAAGCAAGAACAAACAAATTGAAAAGCTAGCAGAGGGCAAGAAATAACTAACATCAGAGCAGAACTAAAGGAGACAGAGACACAAAAAAAACTTTCAAAAAATCAATGAATCCAGGAGCTGGTTTTTTGAAGAGATCAACAAAATTGATAGGCTGCTAGCAAGACTAATAAAGAAGAAAAGAGAGAAGAATCAAATAGATGTAATAAAAAATGATAAAGGGGATATCACCACTGATCCCACAGAAATACAAACTACCATCAGAGAATAGTATAAACACCTTTACGCCAATAAATTAGAAAATCTAGAAGAAATTAATAAATTTCGGGACATATACACCCTCCCAAGACTAAGTCAGCAAGAATTTGAATCTCTGAATAGACCAATAATAGGTTCTGAAATTGAGGCAATAATTAATAGCCTGACAACCAAAAATGTCCAGGACCAAATGGATTCACAGCCGATTTCTACCAGAGGTACAAAGAGGAGCTGATACCATTCCTTCTGAAAACATTTCAATCAATAGAAAAAGAAAGAATCGTCCCTAACTCATTTTATGAGGCCAACATCATCCTGATACCAAAGCCTGGTAGGGACAAAACAAAAAAAGAGAATTTTAGGATTTTAGGCCAATATCCCTGATGAACATCGAGGCAAAAATCCTCAATGAAATACTGGCAAACCGAATCCAGGAGTACATCAAAAAGCTTGTCCACCATGATCAAGTGGGCTTCATCCCTGGGATGCAAGCCTGCTTCAATATACACAAATCAATAAACATAACCCATCACATAAAAAGAACCAATGACAAAACCATATGATTATCTCAATAAAGGCAGAAAAGCCTTCAACAAAATTCAACAGCCCTTCATGCTAAAACTTCCAATAAATTAAGTATTGATGGAACGTATCTCAAAATAATATAAGTTATTTTTGACAAACCCACAGTCAATATCATACTGAATGGGCAAAAACTGAAAGCATTCCCTTTGGAAACCAGCACAAGACAAGGATGCCCTCCCTCACTACTCCTATTCAACATAGTGTTGGGAGTTCTGGCTAGGGCAATCAGGCAAGAAAAATAAATAAAGTGTAATCAATTAGGAAAAGAGGAAGTCAAATTGTCTGTTTGCAGATGACATGATTGTATCTTTAGAAAACCCTATCGTCTCAGCCCAAAATCTCCTTACTGATAAACAACTTCAGCAAAGTCTCAGGATACAAAATCAATGTGCAAAAATCACAAGCACTCCTATACACCAATAATAGACAAATGGAGAGCCAAGTCATGAGTGAACTCCCATTCACAATTGCTACAAAGAGAATAAAATACCTAAGAATACAACTTTCAAGGGACGTGAAGGACATCTTCAAGGAGAACTACCAACCACTGCTCAAGGAAATAACAGAGGATACAAACAAATGGAAAAACATTCCATGCTCATAGATAGGAAGAATCAATATCGTGAAAATGGCCAT
>NW_016814745.1:112314-138723 GCF_001698545.2 Rhinopithecus bieti | reverse complement strand
ATCTATGTGGGTATACATATGTATACTTGTATATATTTTAACTTGTACATATGTATATGTATATATGTGTGTGTATATATACACATATACACAGAATCAAAGGACTTTTAACATGAGTAGAATTTCAAATTTTCTTTTGCAATGATTTTCTAAAAGTGGGCAGAAAAATCCTAGATTCTGGAGAAACATCACAACAGAGGTCTTGAAGGGCATGAGAAAAAAGTAGAACAAGATTCTTTCAAAGTCCTCTGCTTCCTTTTTAAGATAATAAAAGTGTAAGAAATACAATAAATCCCAGAATCAGGTTTTCTGACCACCAGTCCAGTATCCTTTCCAATCTGCCACGTTGGCTTCTACATAATGATTACCTTTGAACAAGAGGTGTTAGTGTCCTAATGCAAAATAATAAGTCATGTGGGAATTTTCAGGTCCAATCTGTAGCAGAAGAAGTGAGGTGGGCATGTTCAAGTGGAAATCTTTTAGTACCTTCAAATAACATGTAGTCTACGATCACTGATTCTGCCAGTAGTTTGCATTAGGAGGCTGAATCACTGCATTCACGAGTAAATCACTGCATTCACGAGTAAAGCCGTTTCTTGCTGGTTTCTTCTTCTCTCCAGATCATTCCCTTTTATGGCAGAGGAATGAATGGACACAGTAAAGCCTCCAGGTCTTACTGAACTGTGTACCCCAAACCAACCCAGTCATAAAATTCACTCGGGGGAGCTTGTTATAAAATTACCCGGATCTATGCCTCACAAGCAGAGTCAGAATCTCCATGTCTATAGGTCAGAAATCTTTATTTTCACTTGGCAACCATTACTATCACAACAATATAATTGGTTAAAGAAAGAAATATTAGAATCAGGAAATGTAAATAATTGATGTGATTATGTTTTATTGGTATTGCCATTGAATCAATCGGTTGTTCTGGTATCCTATAGCCATAATATGTATTGTCCAAATAATAGAAAGGACCAATCTTCTCTCCCTAAAGAAAAAAAAAAAAAAAAAAAAAAAACATAAGGCTACCAGTCTCTTTTTCTCCACAGCTGGCATCTCAGGGCCACTCAGACTGGTATGCATTCCACCCTCCTTTTGGCATTCCTCCTACAGAATTTAAAACCTATAGCCACAAATGTTAAGCATCCATATGGCACTTTATGCCTGTGCAATGTTTTATTTTCATTTTTATTCGTCATTTCTGGAAACAACTCTAAGGCAGGTTCATGTCATCACCCTTAGATGATAGATGAAGGAAGACAGCCTCACAGAAGGTCTGGGTCACACAGCAGGGAGAAGGCTGATTTTCTCTCCAGACTCCTGCTGCTTCTATCTAATCTCTACATTGCTGTGCTGGAGAGCTTCCATTTGCCCAGCCAGAGCCATGCTCCTCTGCCTAGGGAGCCTGACCTATACCAATAGACCAATAGACTCTTTTGCCCTTGTCTTCTGTTTGAGTTCGGCTATTGCAGAGAACAAGCGACCAAAAAAAAAAAAAAAAAAAAAAAAAAAAAAAAAAAAAAAAAAGAAAAGGAGGATGTTAGGAATGGAGTATTTATTTCTCTAGCTCTTTTTCTGAGGGGTCACATAAGAATGAAATTAGAACTCAGGATTAAGAAATTCACTGAAGGCCGGGAGTGGTGGCTTATGCCTATAATCCCTTTGGGAGACCGAGGCAGGTGCATCACGAGGTCAGGAGATTGACATCATCGTGGCTAACACAGTGAAACCTGGTCTCTGTTAAAAATACAAAAAATTAGCCAGGCATGGTGGCAGGCGCCTGTAGTCCCAGCTACTCGGGAGGCTGAGGCAGGAGAATGGCTTGAATCCAGGAGGTGGAGCTTGCAGTAAGCTGAGATCATGTGACTACACTCCAGCCTGGGAGACAGAGTGAGACTCCATCTCAAAACAAAACAAAACAAAACAAACAAACAAACAAACAAAAAAACTCACTCACACAAAACTGCAAAACTATATGAAAACTGAATCTGCTCCTGAATTACTACTGGGTAAATAATGAAATGAAGGCAGAAAGTAATAAGTTATTTGAAACTAGTGAGAACAAAGACACAAGGTACCAGACACAGCTAAAGCAGTGATAAGAGGGAAATTCGTAGCACTAAATGCCCACAGAAAAAAGTGGGAAAGATCTAAAATCGACACTCTAACATCACAATTAAAAGAACTAGAGAAGCAAGAGCAAACAAATTGAAAAGTCAGCAGAAGACAAAAAATAACTAAGATCAGAGCAGAACTGAAGGAGACAGAGACATACACATACACACACACAAAAAAAACCTCCAAAAATCAATGAATCCAGGAGCTGGTTTGTGAAAAGATTAACAAAATAGAACTCTAGTCAAACTAATAAAGAGAAAAGACAGAAGAATCAAATAGATACAATAAAAAATGATAAAGGGTATATCACGGCTGATCCTACAGAAATACAAACTACCATCAGAGAATACTGTAAACACCTCTACACAAATAAACTAGAAAATCTAGAAGAAATGGATAAATTCCTGGACACATACACCCTCCCAAGACTAAATCAGGAAGAAGTTGAATTCTTGAATAGACCAGTAACAAGTTCTGAAATTGAGGCAGTAATTAATAGCCTACCAACCAAAAAAAGCCGAGAACCAGACAGATGCATGGCCAAATTCTGCCAGAGGTACAACGAGGAGATGGTACCATTCCTTCTGAAACTATTCCAAACAGTAGAAAAAGAGGGATTCCTCCTTAACTCATTTTATGAGGCCAGCGTTATCCTGATACCAAAACCTGGCAGAAGCACAAAAAAGAAAAAAAGAAAGAAAAGAAAGAAAATTTTAGGCCAATTATCCCTAATGAACATCAATGTGAAATTCCTCAATAAAATGCTGGCAATCCGAATCCAGCAGCACATCAAAAAGCTTATCCACCACGATCAAGTCATCTTCATCTCTCAGATGCAAGGCTAGTACAACATATGTAAATCAATAAATGTAATCCATCACATAAACAGAATCAAAGACAAAAATCACATGATTATCTCAATAGATGCAGAAAAGGCCTTCGACAAAATTCAACAGCCCTTCATGCTAAAACTCTCAATAAACTACGTATTGATGGAATGTATCTCAAAATAATAAAAGCTATTTATGACAAACCCACGGCCAATATCATACTGAATGGGCAAAAACTGGAAGCCTTCCCTTTGAAAACCGGAACAAGACAAGGATGCCCTCTCTCACTGCTCCTATTCAACATAGTACTGAAAGTTCTGGCCAAGGCAGTCAGGCAAGAGAAATAAATAAAGGGTATTCAAATAGGAAAAGAGGAAATCAAATGGTCTCTGTTTGCAGATGACATGATTGTATATTTAGAAAACCCCATCATCTCAGACCAAGATCTCCTTAAGCTGATAAGCAACTTCAGTAACATCTCAGGATACAAAATCAGTGTGCAAAAATCATAAGCATTCCTATACACCAATAACAGACAAACAGAGAGCCAAATCATGAGTGAACTCCCATTCACAACTGCTACAAAGATAATACAATACCTAGGAATACAACTTTCAAGGGATGTGAAGGACCTCTTCAAGGAGAACTGCCAACCACTGCTCAAGGAAATAACAGACGATACAAACAAATGGAAAAACATTCCATGTTCATGGATAGGAAGAATCAATATTGTGAAAATGGCCATACTGCCCAAAGTAATTTATAGATTCAATGCTGTCCCCATCAAGCTACCACTGACTTTCTTTACAGAATTAGAAAAAAACTACTTTAAATTTCATATGGAACCAAAAAAGAGCATGTACAGCCAGGAGAATCTTAAGCAGAAAGAACAAAGCTGGAGGCATCATGCTACCTGACTTCAAACTATACTACAAGCCTACAGTAACCAAAACAGCATGGTACTGGTACCAAAACAGATACATAGACCAATGGAACAGAACAAAGGCCTCAGAAATAATACGCATCTACAACCATATGAGCTTTGACAAACCTGACAAAAGCTAGCAATGTGGAAAGGATTCCATATTTAATAAATGGTGCTGGAAAAACTGGCTAGCAACATGCAGAAAACAGAAACTGGACCCCTTCCTTACACCATAAAAATCCTAGAAGAAAACCTAGGCAATACCATTCAGGACATAGGCATGGGCAGGAACTTCATGACTAAAACACCAAAAGCAATGGCAACAAAAGCCAAAATAGACAAATGGGATCAAATTAAACCAAAGAGCTTCTGCACAGCAAAAGAAACTATCATCAGAGTGAACAGACAACCTACAGAATGGGAGAAAATTTTTGCCATCTATCCATCTGACAAAGGGCTAATATCCAGAAACTACAAAGAACTTAAACAAATTTACAATTAAAAAATAAACAACCCCATCAAAAAGTGGGCGATGGACATGAACAGACACTTCTCAAAAGAAGACATTTATATAGCCAACAGACATATGAAAAAAATGCTCATCATCACTGGTCATTAGAGAAATGCAAATCAAAACCACAATGAGATACCATCTCATGCCAATTAGAATGGTGATCATTAAAAAGTCAGGAAACAACAGATGCTGGAGAGGATGTGGAGAAATAGGAACACTTTTACACTGTTGGTGACAGTGTAAATTAGTTCAACCATTGTGAAAGACAGTGTGGTGATTCCTCAAGGATCTAGAACCAGAAATACCATTTGATCCAGCCATCCCATTACTGGGTAGATACCTGAAGGATAATAAATCATTCTACTCTCTTTTCCTTTCTCCGCCATCGTGGTGTGTTCTTGCCTCCACTTCTCGCCATGTCTTCTCACAAGACTTTCAGGATTAAGCGATTCCTGGCCAAGAAACAAAAGCAAAATCGTCCCATTCCCCAGTGGATTCGGATGAAAACTGGAAATAAAATAAGGTACAACTCCAAAAGGAGACATTGGAGAAGAACCAAGCTGGGTCTATAAGGAATTGCACACGAGATGGCACATACATTTGTGCTGTCTGAAGGTCACAATCACATTACCATATCAAACTGAAAATGTCATCACTCTCTGGAGAGTTCGACGTATTTTCCTCTCTAAATCTATTATGAATGCGTTGGTTGGCTGGGTTCAGTAATAAATATGTGAGGCCTTTCATTTCAAAAAATAAAAATCTACTATAAAGACACATGTACACGTATGTTTATTGCAGCACTGTTCTCAATAGCAAGGCTTGGAACCGACCCAAATGCCCATCAATGATAGACTGGATAAAGAAAATGTGGCACATATACACCATGGAATACAATGCATCCATAAAAGAATGAGTTCATGTCCTTTGCAGGGACACGGATGAAACTGGAAACCATCATTCTCAGCAAACTAACACAGGAACAGAAAACCAAACACTGCCTGTTCTCATTCATAAGTGGGAGTTGATCAGTAAGAACACATGGACACAGGGAGGGGAACATCACACACCAAGGCCTGTCACGGGGTGGTGGGCTAGGGGAGTGATATCATTAGGAGAAATATCTAATGTAGATGACAAGTTGATAGGTGCAGCAAACCACCATGGCACGTGTATACCTATGTAACAAACCTGCATGTTCTGCACATGTATCCCAGAACAAAGTATAATTAAAAATAAAATAAAATAAAATAAAATAAAATAAAATAAAATAGTTGTAACCCTGGCCCAAAAGTCATTGCTCCATTCAAGGTCATGACTCTCTCCTTGGGATTGTAGTAATGGCACCCTCTCCTTCTGCCAGCATGTCTAAGAGTCATAATAACCCCTCTTCCACCATTACTAGTCCTAGGATGCTGCCTTATTCCTTTTGTTTCCCTTTACTCGACCTACACATTTGTAGGCCATCAACTTCTTGCTGGGACCCTACTGACTCAATAATTGAACATCCACCTAAAGCTGTCCTGAATTTTCATGTATAACACATCTTAAGCAAACCTTATGTTTGAAAATTCAAACATCAAATAAGTTTTAAAACAAAATGAATTCATCCTTTTCAGAATATTATGAAAGCTATGACAATTTTACCCCAATGTTTATATGCATGCATGTGCACACACAGACACACACATATTCACACACTTTTGCCTAACAACTGAGTGGTCTTAGAGACCTATTGAAGCTCATCTGAAGAAGGTTATGAACACAAATGTTAGAGATAGTCTTTGTTTCAATGTTCTTATTTGATGTGTAAGAAATCAGAGACACATGTCTCAGGACAAAAGGATAGTGACCAGCAGAAATGGAAACAGGAGTCAGACATGCCTCTGAACAGTATCTAATAGTTCTTTCTCTACAGTAAATATAAATATTAAATTGAGATTAGTTATTTTAACAAAATTTCTAGGGGTTTGTCAGAGTAGCATACTCCTTAGGTGTATTTTTAAAAAATACTCTTAAAGGAATGCACTTATTCATAAAATAGGGTGCATCTGTAAGCATTCTTTCCTGAGGAATAGGTTAGAGCTGTGAAGTGAGAATATAAACATAAGGGAAGTTGGTTTCTTATTTTCTGTGTTATTTTGGTGATCAGCCAAAACTCAATGCTGACTTTTATTTCTTGATAAATCTAGGATTACCAAAAAGGCAAAGAGCTATTTATTAGTCTGAGGTCTGCAGGGAAAGCTGCCCTTTTCTGAGAGCAGGGAGAGAAGGATACAGAAGCCAAATGCTGCCTCTGAAATCTACTGGCATCGTTATGATAGTCTATAACATACAGGGTCTGGGTAGAAGAAGAATTACTCTTTTCTGTTATATTTACTGTTACTGGGCACCATCTGCAGCTCTGCATGCCCCAGAGGATGAGGGTCATGGAGAGGACTGGCATAAAGGAGACGTGGCTTGAGATGACTTTGCCAAGATGGCAGTTCTGAGCCCCATCAACAAACAAGAAAGCCTGTGCGGCTGCTATGAGGAACTGGCTGAGTCTCTGAAGCCAGTATAAATGGGGTGGAATGGGTGGAGAATTTGTCTCTTAGCCATAATTTTGAAATCCAAAGGCCTCAGAAATCTAATTAATATTATTTTCTGCAAGTTTGTTGCAAATTCATTTGGAGGCAAAATCTGACCTGAATTGACTTGAGGCTATTTTTAAGCGCTGTTTATCCCACTTAGCATGAGTGAGCACAGTTTTCACTGCAACAATATTATTTTGATTACTGGGTATCGCTCCAGACTCTGCTAGTTATGTTATAATATATATGGTTTATGTATTGCATTACCTTTTTTAAAAAGTTGAGTTCTATAAAACATCAGGCTCCATGGTTTCAGATGAGTTTTGATAGACTTGTATTTTCTGTGGAATACAGAGCTAGAAATGCCTGGAATGGAAAAGGGAAAGAAAGG
The DNA here is from genome assembly GCF_001698545.2 of Rhinopithecus bieti. NCBI lineage: Eukaryota > Metazoa > Chordata > Mammalia > Primates > Cercopithecidae > Rhinopithecus > Rhinopithecus bieti. Next base: position 131,369 of record NW_016814745.1, on the reverse strand, counting down.
CTTGTCTTATGAAAGAAAGGGTATCAATATGAGTTGATTGAGAAATCTTGAAAAGCCCATTATACCTCAGCTATCCATTTCTAATGTTTGAAATTCAACAATAATTTTAACAATAACTCACTCTCTGCTTTCTTTAATTCTGTCTGCTATTAAATAGATTGTAGATACTACAGAAAGAAAACACTTAGAACTCATAGAACATTTGCACCTGAGTGTAAGTTTTGAAAGGGAGAAAAAATGTTCAGAAACTACCCAACAGAATAAATGAAGTACATTTGTGGAGGATGGACACTGTGCTAAAAGGGGAGACCAGCTCATTCTATCTCTATCTCTTGGGGACCAGTTGCCCTGTTCCAGGAATTAACTGTGGTCTAAAGCAAAAGGGAAAACCACCCCAGCTTCATTAGTCCAAGGCAGGAGGGTGAGAAATGCACTGGGCATATTCTCTGCCAATTCAGTCTTAGCATTCCAGGCCAGAATGCATTGTCTAAATACATGAAAAAAAGCTAGTCTCAAAGTCTAGAATACATATAATGGAAATTACTCTTCAGACTGATTTTTTAAGCTCCTCAAGGACTCAGTATTATACATGTTGTTTCCATTCTTGCCATCCACTGCTTTTTAGTGTCACTTGATAAGGGGTAGTGAAGTGGATTGTGCTGCTTCTCTGGACCAGGTATCATCATCCTGAGATGCTCCTGACATTTCTAAACGTCCCAATTTCTCCATTCATAATACTGAGACCTTGGTTTAAAAAACTGCCAATCAGCTTTGTACTATTACCTTTAACCAAAGGGACATGTTTCACCATCATTGGCAGAAATTGGGGGTGAAAAGCAATGAGCACCAAGTTGATCGAAAGCTGCTTTTAGGCAGTGATGAATTCGCAGGACAGGTAAAGAATGCCTATGAAGATAACCCAATTGTTCATGCCCTAGAGTTTCCAGATTTCCTTGGCACATAAAAAAGGGCTAAGCAGATCAGTGAGAATCAGAAAATAGCATGTTGATCCTCAAAGAGCTGCCAATCTAGTGGTGACAATTAGGCCAAAAGCAAGGTAAAGAAAGCAACTCAGCAGTGACGCAAAAAGAGCCAATGATCTCATCTCAGTCAGCATGATCTGCAAGAAAAGGTGGCAAGTCAAGCAGGGCTGAATAAAAGTTCCTGCAGGAAAAGAATTTAGAACTAGCTCACTCATGATAAGAAGAAATACTTTCATATAATTACTTTGTGAAATAATTCAAAAAATGTGAAAGCTGCATACAAATGAAATAGAAAACACACGAGAGCAACATATTGTCTGCTTTTACATATTTAAAGAAGTATTTCTTTTTTTTTTCTTAGGTTTAACAATTTCTCTTTGCTACTGCAGTTTATATTTCTCATAGTATTCTTCCTCTCATAACATAGTATGAATCCTATAGCATTGAAAGGAAATATATTTCTTGAAAGTGTCCAGTTATTTACTCCAAGTGGGTGGCAATCAAAAAGTACTGAAGAACAAATCCCTTTGAATTGTTAGAAGTCACAAGTCAAAATTAAAGAAAAGAAAGAAAAGAAATGAAGAAAGAAAAAGAAAGAGAGAAAAAAGATTAAACTGCCTTTTGTAAGTGTCTCAGATTTTCTTCCTAACAGATGAACACAGGAGTGATATTTCTGCTTTACTCTATTCCTTCCCCACTAACTAAATGAAACCAGAGTGGAAAATAGATGATTGTAGTGTGGGCACCATCTGAAGTAGGTTATACCTAATTTTATACAGAATAAAAAGAATTGAGAACACATGTTTCATTCATTGTATAAAATTTATAGTGTCTTTCATTCTGTTGAAGTTCCATGAATTTTTTGAAAACTTGCAATATATCTATCTATAAGAGCAATCTTATGCTCCATTGGCTGAATCAAGATGTATCAATCTTTTATATACATGGAAGACTCTTGAAGCATCAGACCTAAGACATATTAACTGGCCAGACGAGACTGGGAAGAGATAGAAACAAGTTACAGATAGCCTAAGTTAATGTCATCAACAGAGACTAGAGCTTTTGAGAGCTGGACAGACATCTCAGATGAGCTCCTTGAGATGATTTCCTTGCTGTTGTTTTTAGGAATTCCATTTTCAAGTCTATTATGGCAACCACTCAAAAGTATTTTTTGAAAAGAGAGGATATTGCTTTCTGTCAGTCTAACATGTAGTAGGCCAGTGTTTGATAACTAAGATATTAGGAAATAACCCAACAATTATGCTATCAGAATTGGTCAAAATTATATCTTTTTTTTCTCCTCAGCTGGTCTCAATAAAAGTAACCAGCTTGAAAAGGACATATTTGTAGAATTGTTGCCACTAGGATAGGCCTGCTTAGAGGCCACATTTGATTCTTTACTAAAATTCTAGGAAAGCTTTCTTCAATTGTTCCTGTCACTTAAAGTGAGACTTACTTCTTTTTTTTAGGACAAAGGGGCAAGAATAGAAATACAAATAAAAATGGAAAACAAAGACATAGTAACATTATTTCTTTAAGTCTTAGTAAAGAATTTAGAGTGTGTGTGTGTGTATATATATATATGTAATTTTTTGGAGACAGAATCTCTCTCTGTCACCCAGGCTGGAATGCAGTGGTGCAATCTTGGCTCACAGCAACCTCTGTCTCCTGGGTTCAAGCGATGTTCCACCTCAGCCTCTTGAGTAGCTGGGACTACAGGCACCCACCACTACGCCCGCCAATTTTTTTTTTTTTTTTTTTTTTTTTTTTTTAAGTAGAGATAGGGGTTTCACCATGTTGGCCAGGCTGGTCTTGAACTCCTGACCTCAGGTGACCCACCCACCTCCTCGGCCTCCCAAAGTGCTGGGATTACAGGCATGAGCCACCACGCCTGGCCTAGAAAATATGTTTTAAAAATCTATTAGTAAGGAAGAATGTAGGAGCAAGAATAAGAAGTTTGATTTAAGACACCATTTTAAGCACTACTGGCCTTTCCTTCACTTGTCATTTAAACTTAATGTTTTCTAAAAACTTCTGATGTTTTTATACAAATGGATGACAGTCAACTTCATCTCTAAAGAACTCATTTTTTCATTGTATTTTAAGAATAATCACAAATTTGGTTGTAAATGAGATTTTAAATTTCTCAGTAGCTGAATTCAAGAAAACACTTTTTAGCTTCCTGAATGGCTCACTGTACTATAGGTCGTCAAAACACATTGGTAAATCTAGATGTGGAATAAACACTCACTGCCATAGTACCTATTGATTTGGCATTGAAATTTGAATCCTAGGATGCAGAATAAATAAATTACTACTAAACCATCTTACTTTGCCTACACAAAAAATAGGCCTCTAAGGCCTGCAGATTAAACATTTGAAAATAAAGTTTAGGAAATACCTTTAGTAAAATATTTTATAAATATAAAATAGAACACCAAATATTTGGAATGAGACATAAAATTACATTAAAGAGGTACATATATAAAGCAATATTTCTCAAATTTGAGCAATGTAGGTACCCTTTTTGAAGAGAAAAATGTAGATTTCTGTTTGCATAAATTAGTTAAATATGTACAAATAATAAACTTATGTTTAATGTTCTTATGCAATTTTTAATCCAAAGCAAGTTTACAAACTGAAAACAGAGCTGCAAAAACAATAAAAATACAAAGCAACAATAATTTAATGTTATATATAGGGCTTCACCATATCTATATCACCAACCAAAATATGAATATTGTATTGAATGAGAATTTGTACACAATCATTTGGGTTTGATTTGTCTCTTCCATATTGTACCATTTGAGAACTCACTTTTTAAAGTGCTATTTCACATTCAATTTATTACAAAACCTATTTCATATGAAATTCACTTAGTGAACCGTTTAATATTATTGAATCTAATGCTTTAATTTTCTTATTAGCAAGTGATGATAAATTAATTGGTTGAAAGAATCATCATGATCATGAATACAAATGAAAATATAGTCATTAAATTATATGGCAGCACCCTGCTATAAGATGGTTATTCATATGATTCTGCATATGCTCATATTAAAATTTTATCATTTACTTAAAATTCAAAATTCAAATATTTTATGAAGAACTTGAGAATTTCTAAGAATAAGACCACTGACATCTAAGGATAGAATTCCATGGACTCTACTTTGAAAAAGCAGGTGGGACCTATATGAACACTTTCTCTGATTGGGTTTCTCTTTTGTGACCCAGGGCATTGGGTCTAGATGGAGCAGTTTGTTCACATTGTTCAATGTAAATATGAAGATTCATGATCTGTACCTCATGCCTGGTTTGGGATCTACACCATGGCTGGTCACTTCACTGCATTACCCGCTTCCTTTCAAGAACTCTAGATCCCAAGGCTCTAGTGAGCTTCCCGGGGTGGGGGAATGTCACACTTCTCTGCAGTTCACAGCTTAAGAGGAAAGTACATCTGTGTAACCTTAGAGAGGAAGGACTCTGTCTTTGTTTTTGCCTGCTGTTCCCACACTGTCTTAATCTACTATTATCCCAAGCCAGTGTATTTTTCAGTGCTGCCATTGCAGTTTTCATCTCTAAAAGTTATATTTTAGTCTTTTAAGATAAATCTATTATTTGTCTCTGCTTAAATTTTTAACATACAAGATCAGTTATACTATTTGAATGGCTTTATCTGTTAATTCTAACATCTGTGTCCATTGTTGTTTAGTTTCAATTGGCTGATGTTGATGATATTATTTTTGAGAAGGAGTCTCACTCTGTTGCCCAGGCTGGAGTGCAGTGATGCGATGTCGGCTCACTGCAACCTCCGCCCCCTGGGTTCAAGCAATTCTCCTCTCTCAGCCTCCGGAGTAGCTGGGACAACAGGCGCATGCCACCATGCCTGACTAATTTTCATACTTTTAGTAGAGACAGGGTTTCACTATATTGGTCAGGCTGGTCCCAAACTCCTGACCTTAGGTGATCCACCCACCTCAGTCTCCCAAAGTGCTGCAGGCCTGAGCCACCATGCCTGACCTTCTCCTGGTTAATTAGTAGGCACTGTCTGCTGATCTCTGGAATTTTCTCTTTGATTACTCTCTCTGATACTCTGTTTTGTGAACTCTAGTAATCTTTTTCTCTCCCAAATCTCAACTTGATCCTTTCAACAAGGGGAGTTTTTCCAGGTTCAACCTGGCTGTTCTCTCCATGTGCCACTACTTGGAAATTTTCTTAAGGAGATAAACTGAGGCAATGATAGCGTTCATCATTCTTGTATTCTATTTCTCATGAACATGATCCATCACTGAAGTGTCTTGAAAACTGTTGTAGATATGCTATTTTTGTTGTTGTTGTTGTTTAGACAGGAGGGTAGATCCTATTCCTGTTAATTGGAAGTGGAAGACCCCTATTAATTATATTTTTATGAAAAAGTACTAATTACATTTCAGCTGAAATATTTTATTTCATATTTTCTCTTGCATGTAGTAAAAGACCTTTTGACCCAAAGCAATGAAGAGTGCCCTTTGGCCGTTTCATTTTTCTCTTGTATGTTATATAAATTTCTTATTTTAAATATTGAATCTTTCTTATGAAATAAAAATATATAACTTTTCCTTATATATGCATAGTTCATTAAGCTTGGGCTTAATGAAACCACATTATTATTAATACTTTTCAGTGCAGTCTCTTTTCTTCCCTGCATGCACTCCTTCTCTCTTTTATCCTTATCTTGTATCTTCTAACCTAGGTCTTAATAACTTAAAATAAATGTTTTTTTTTCCATACCCATATAATTTCACTCAACATGCGTGCTTATATCCACATGTATATGGATATACCTGTAAGACAATCAACTGTTACCTTTAATTAACTTTATTTTTGTTCATTTTGCTGATGAGATCTCGTCGCTATTTTATCACTGTTATATAAAGAACCTCTCCAGTTTCAGCTCCATTAACGGTTACATTACCCCTCTCTTGCTATCATAATCAGATGCATATTTCTTGTTTATTTCTATACCTATTTCCTTCATCAATTCTCATGGTTTCTCTCCTGCTTTCTCCCACCCGAAAAGAATGAGATCTTTAGAATATTTTTTCTTTCTGTACCTTCTACAAAGGCCTCTCTTTTACTGTGTTTGTTTAGAAGTTTAGAATTCTAATTTAAGGCTACATGTCGAATGTCTCTTCTTTTTTGAAAGCCCTTCTTTAGTACTTGCATTGCAAATTTTTGAACTATCTGTGAGGACGTATAAAACCATCTATTTATCTGTCTGTCTGTCTATCTCTCTCCCTCTCTATCTAGAAATAGAAAGTTTTTCCTACTCTCAGTCACTCAACACTTCTGACTTCAAGTATGTGTGAAGTCTTCCCCACATACCAAGCAATTCTCCAGCAGAGTTTTCAGTGGGGTGTCTCTAGTTCAATTCTATTCTGACACTGTCTACCTAGAGATAGCATCAGATCCCACAGGTTGAGGGCTGATTCCCTACTTCAAATGCCAGTCACAAGCCCAGGTTGTGGCCTGTGCTTCTGACCAAACAGGGTTATAAATCAAAGTTCCCATGACCTTCTCCTCAGGTTCAATTTATTTGCTACAGTAGATCACAGAACTCAGGAAAACATTTTACTTGTGTTTATTGGTTTATTATAAAGGATATTACAAAGGATACAGATGAACAGCTAGATGTAAGCAATGTGTAGGGTGAGGCATGAAGGAAGAAATACAGAGCTTCCATGACCCCCCTGGACATACTAACCCTGCAGGAACACTTTTATTTCCTGCTCTCTGGAAGCTCTCAGAATTCAGTCCTTCAGGGTTTTTACAGAACCTTCAATATATGAACATACTTGATTAAACTAACGGCCATTAGTGATTGGCTCATCCTTCAGCCCCTGTCTTCTTCCTGGAGGTTAGTGAATTGGAGTTGTCTACAAGAAAAGATGGTAGAAGACCCCCAATATATTACAATATTACACTATATATGCCATTTAAATATTTAAATATATACACACATTTGTATATGTGTGTGTATATATTTATACAGATATAAAATAAACACATATAAAGAGAAAAAGAGAGATGCAAAGTTCATTTTTAACCTCCATTTCCTTAACTCTTCTATTTCCCCATTTTGATGGCCTTTTCTGGTTTACTTGTTGTGAAATTATAATTGTTTTAAAGTAATTTCCTTTGAAGGAATACCTGAATGTTGTACCCTCTGAATTCTTCTGTTGTATTAACTAGGTATAGATTATATTGATATAACAAAGAACAAATAATAATAGCTTAAAAAGACAGAATTTTATTTCTCTGTCACATTACAATCTAAGTGTAAGGAGAATGGGGAAAGATATGATGGCTCCAGAGTACCAAGACCTCGGCTCTTTGTCTTGTGGTTTATTACTTTATGACCTCATATGGCTGCTCTAGCTTCTGCTATAGCATCATAGTTCTATAGACAGAAAAAGAAAAAAAGAGAAGAAGGGAGCATGGTCCCTTTCTTTCAAGGTTGTACTACCAAATTTGCATGCTTATTTTGTTAAAATATCTTTGTTCAGAACCAGATTATACGACCATAACTGGCTAAAAGGAAAATGGGAAATGTAATCCTTAGCGGACAAATCAAGTTTCCAGATAGAGTTTGTTACTTTAGAAGTAAAGAAGAATACATACAGGGGAACAACTAGGAGCCTCTGTGCACATCTCAAATGTCAATCTTCCACTCTGAAAGGTGAATGATTCCTTGGTTGGTTCTATAATTCAAAGATGTTTTCTTTTATCTTCCAGTGATGCTGGTGAGAAGTCTAATGCCAGTATGATTATTTCTCCTTTACTGATAACTTCCTGTTTCTGCATGGAAATTTAATAGATTTCTCAAAGTGGGAATTTATATACAATACGTATATAAATTAGTATATCGTATGTAAATTAGTTCTATACATTCTAATTTTTATAAGTTTTTTCTCATGACTAAGTTAAGATTACAACTTAAAATTTAAATGTATGTAGTTTTGTTACTGAGTTCTTAATTTTAACATAATTAGTGTGGTCTGTGTGATACCAATGCTTTACAGTTTTTGCACCAATGAGACATTATCTTTATTATACTATAAAACAAACAAAATTGCCCTTTTTTCCTAAGGGAGTCTCAGAAAGAATTAACCCCCAAGTTGTTATTAGGTCATATTATTAAACCTTTATCTTATTGAACATAATACATTTACTTTTATATTTTTACACTTGATAATTATAAAATCCATGGTTGTTGTCAGACTGATTTTACAGTTGCTTCTGTTGCTTAGTCGAATCTCATTCTTAGAAGACTGATTTCCTCTTTTTTTTTTTTTTTTTTTTTTTTCGTTTTTTTTTTTTTTTTTTTTTTTCTGTCTTCAGTATATTCATGTTCTTTGGAATCTTAACTGTCAAATTCACTGAGACCTGGGTTTAATGTATGCTTCTCAAGGGTACCCTTTAAATTTGGGACCACTTTAATCTAAACATTTAGCTTGGTGTTTCTTCTATCCTATGTGTAAAATGCTCACATAGAGAAAACTTTATAAGAACTAATTTTTTGTTGTTTGTTTTGCATACTTGGTCTTAGAGAAAACATGAAAGCTTTAGTGTTCTTTTTTGTTTTTTTTTTTTTTGTTTGTTTGTTTTGTTTTGCTAACCAAATGTGAATTTTTCCTAGTTCTTTATTTCCATTATAACATAGTATCTTAAAGATCATAATTTATGATGGAGTAGCTTGCCTTCATGAACCTAGATCTGCTCTTCTCTTGACTTTTGTGTCCATTTATCTCAACAACCCTAGATTTCTTCTATTAGCATTTACTTCAAATCAAAAACTGGTTTGCTTCTCTTTAGAATTTGCCTTTTCTGCAAGCTTAGGAAGGCACTTAATTTTTCTACATTAATTTTGTTAATTCAGTGAATTTTCTTCAGTAATTCACTAAAGGAAATCAGTTTAGACTTAGTAGTTAGCCATACTTTTTTGATAATCTTTTTCATTTTATCTTTCAGGCTATATATGCGTGCCTTCAGAGTTGAAAGTGCAGCTCCTTCAAATACTCTATTAAATTGTTCAGTTGTAAAGCTATTTTTTTAGCTAAGAAAATTATTTGTCCGCATGTGTGAGAGTACTTCACTTAACGTTCTACCTAAGTGTCCTTATTATTTTCTTATTCAGATTGTTGTCTGCCTTCTTAAACATCTCTATTTCACTATTGTGAAAACAAGAAATCATTGATCTTCCCCTTTTTTTGTTGGTCATGCAGTCTCATGTCTAATTATAAGAGTTTTCTGAGAAGCAATAGTCCTGTAGATGATTGAAAATAAAGCTGTATGTTCTTGAAGCCTTGCGATATAAAAACAGATTGGCAGTCAACCCAGTGCTAAACCACCTACAGGAATTCTTGTTATTTTGGGGTCACCAATTATTGTCTCAGTGTCAGGCAAAGAACGTTTTGGCTTATCCATTTTGGTTCTTCTAGCCACTCAGGGTCCAGCAAGATCAGGTCGTTTGTGAGTCCAATATCAATCCTCCCGCAGAGATCCTCAGTTCTATGTGGGTCAATCTCTTTCCAGGATTCAACAACCTTTGGTCCTAACCTAGGGCTTGTGGCAGAAGAATACAAATACTCATCCACACCTTTCAGGGAAAATGTTTTGAATCAGTTTTTCTGACTGGGATTTCCCTCAGCTCTCCAAGGTTCTATTGCACCCAATCACCCAGAAGACTGAGGAGATTGGCTCAGCAGTGACACATCCGAATTAGGTGGGAATAAAAGGGAGAGGCATTCTTGGAACAGCCTTTTACTCAAATACTTTCTGAGAATTAAGCCACTCACAGAATTAAGCATATAATAATCCACATTAAGCTATGACAGTCAACTTAATTTCATACTATATTCATAATACAATACATCATACAAATCAAACAGAATCACTCATTTTGTTAAATCAAGTTTTAGGTGATAGTCTACTGAACAAAATTGTTTACTTTCCTTTGTCTTCCCTATTCATATAACACAGTTTATAATTCAAAGAAAATAGCAAAATATTTACTCCAATTACTTTTCTGCTTTTTTTCTCTCTGATTATTTCTCCAAATAATGTCATTGAAACTGAAGTCATTTTATTTTCTGTTTTATTTTCTTAATTTTTTCCTCTTAACTGCCTTAAGAAAATATAATTTTGTTGTAATATATATCTCATAATTGAGTTCTACTTTGTATCAAAGTGTTAACCAATAAATTATAAATCAATATATTAGTATTAAAATATTGAGAGTATTAATGAGATTGATAAACACTGGGGAGTTAGAGCAGTAAGGTACCACTTTAGTGAAAAATGCTCCTTAATTCAAATGCCAGCAAGCTAAGAATTTTGGGCAGGTCATTTAACCTGATTCTAGCAAGTTTAGATGAGCAAAGCTACAATATCCTCCTTTAATCTTCATATCAACCTATATTTAGCTTGTAACTACAGGTTTTTTAAAAAATTTCTTTAACCAGGAGAAGCGTTCGAATAATCAATTTTTAAATAAGAATCCTAGGAGACACGTTATCTGGCAGATTGGAAAACATTGAAAGTATATGATCCTCAATTATCATTTTGTTTTCAGGAAGCAAGCTTGGTGGAGCAGTCAGAATAGAAACTTTGGAGTCAGAAAACATGAATCTGAATCTTGATTTTACCATGTACCTGCTGATCAGCATTTGAGCCTATTTAATCGTGATAATTCCTACCTAGTTACTAAGTGGTCCACTTTTTTTTTTTTTTTTTTTTTTTTTTTGGAGATGGAGTTTCACTCTTGTTGCCCAGGGTGCTAGAGTGCAATGGCGCAATCTTGGCTCACTACAACCTCCGCCTCCCGGGTTCAAGTGATTCGCCTGCCTCAGCCTCCCTAGTAGCTGGGATTATAGGTGTGTGCCACCACCCCTGGCTAATTTTGTATTAGACATAGAGACATAGAGTTTCTCTATGTTGGTCAGACTGGTCTTGAACTCCCAACCTCAGGAGATCCACCCACCTCGGCTTCCCAGAGTGCTGGGATTACAGGCATGAGCCACTGCGTCTGGCTAAGTGACTCACACTTTTTTGGTTTCCTCATTTCTCCACGGCCACTGCTGTTTTCTTTTTTCAGTTTCTTTTCCTAAGTTTTACCTAAAAATGTCACAGCTTCCCAGGAATCAGTCAGTGACCTTTCTATATATTTTTATACACAGCCCCAAATGAACTCATTCTTTCATCCATTGTGAATTATTAGCTCTGATTTTACTTCCCCTGTATCTTCAGCTCATCCTTCTGATCTCCGAAATATGATGCCATAGGTAATGACCTATGAGAATTCCACCGAAAGAGCTCAGAGACACAACAAAATTAACACTTGGCTTTTTGAAACAGAGTGCTCAATTACCACCTCATTCATCCCATTAATCCCACCATACACACACACAGTCACATACACACACTCTCCTCCCTCAAGCCTTCTCCATATGAACTCATGGTGTCATCATCATCTAATTTACTTAAGTCAGACTCTTGGAGTTACTCTTGACTTTCTAATTTCCTCACCTCCTCCTACACATATACAATGGACAAGGTGTGAAAATATATCTTAAATTGATTTTTATCTTTCTTCACATCCAGCAATCCAAACATAGTTACCATCAACATGTTTCTTCTGATCTAAGAAATAACTCCTAACTGATACCCTTCCTCCACTCTTATCTTCCTCATATTCTTTCCACAGCAGCAAAAGTGATCTTTAGATACATGAAAGGGATCATGATATTCTCCTTCTTAAAACCCTTCCGTGTCTTTTCACTCTGATGGCAATATAATTCAAACTCCATATCCTGCAAGCCCCTGAAATAATCTGATTTCTCTTTACTTCCTCAACATTACATTGTGTCATTCTCTCCTATGCTCTATCTACCCTGGTTTCCTTAATTTAAGTTCTTGGGTACATGTGCAGGATGTGCAGGTTTGTTACATAGGTAAACGTGTGACATGGTGGTTTGCTGCACCTATTGATTGTCACCTAAGTATTAAGCCCAGTTTGCATTACCTGTACTTCCTGATGTTCTCCCTCCCCACACTCAGGCCCCAACAGGACCCAGTGTGTATGTTGTTTCCCTCCCTATGTCCATGACTTCTCAATGTTCAGCTCCCACTTATGAGTGAGAACATGTGGTGGTTAGTTTTCTGTTCCTGCATTAGTTTGCTGAGGATAATGGCTTCAAGTTCCATTCCTGTCCCTGCAAAGGACATAATCTCATTCCTTTTTATGGCTGCATAGTGTTCCATGCTGTATAAGTACCACGGTTTCTTTATACAGTCTATCATTGATGCACATTTGAGTTGATTCCATGTCTTTGCTATTGTGAATAGTGCTGCAGTGAACATATGCATGCATGTATCTTTATTATAGAATGATTATTTTCCTTTGGGTACATACCCAGTAATGGGACTGATGGATCAAATGGTATTTGGGTTCTAGGCCTTTGAGAAATCACCACACTGACATCCACAATGGTAGAAGAAATTTACATTCCTACCAACAGTATAAAAGCATTCTTTATTCTGTATAGCCTCACCAGCATCTGTCGTTTCTTGACTTTTTAATAATGGCCATTCTGACTGGTATGAGATGGTATCTCATTGTGGTTTTGATTTGCCTTTCTCTGACGATCAGTGATGTTGAGTCTTTTTTCCTTTTTATTCTTGGAAACCAAGATCATACATGTCCAAGGACTTTGTGCTTTCAAATTACTCTTTTTCCATGGCTAGAACTTACATTTCCTTCAGGTCATAGTGGAGATATGACCTCCTCAGAAAAATCTCTTCTGGCTCCCAATATAAAATAAAATAAAACAAAAAACAAAAAACGTTAGATTATTCCATTTCACCTACAGCGTTTGTCATAATTTGTAATTATTCAGATGTTTTTGCTTGTTTATTTTCTGTCCATTTTATCTATTATAATTTATTTTATCAATATATTCAGTGCTGTGTATTGCCCAGCATGTTCTGGGGTCTCTGAGTATGTACATTTCATGAATGAATTCATCCAGTGAACACAGGATGCCTTTTTCTTGCCCCACTACCCACTGTGCAACAGTGTGGTGAAATGGAAAGGATCCAAACCCAGATTCTAAATCTGGCTACATAATTTTCAAGCCATCCTGTGTTTTAAAGTATAGTGTGTTTATTTTTTAAAAAAATTGGAGGCATCGTAAGGCCAACAGATCAGGGAAGGACTACCATTGAACAGACAGCCTATTATTCACAGTCCCCAAAAGGAGATGGCATGACACACCACAGGGAGCCACACTGGGAAGCCCTGGGATCAGTCAGGAGGTAGAGGGAGCTGGGAAAACACAGACAAGAGCCTTTATTATTGTTTCTGTGGGAAGGTATGGGCAAGGCAGGGTACTCAGGCCTAGCATGGGCTAGTCTGAATAACTTCAGCAGGCTCTGGGCTGGTTCTGGGGCTTAGGGACTGTCCCTGGTTGTGTGGCAACTGCCCCTGGGGTAATTTAGGCAGATAGAGAATAGTCCAGATATAAGAGGCTATAAGGAGTAGTTTGAGTGCAGGCTTTGGATTGGCAGTATGCATTTGGAAAGAATGCTTAGGGATGAGTTTGCTATCCAGGGATTGACTGTCCCTGAGAGGGGCAGTCCCTTCAGAGTCAGCAAGGTCCTAATGTTCAAGCACCAGAATACAGAAAATAAAAGGCATGCCTAATACAACTACTTTGATGGGTAAGCCCCTTGGCACCACTCTACCTCAGACTTCATGTCTGAAAAAATGGAGATGATTATTATGTTCTGTTTCAAAAAATCAGTGGATAACAGATGTGAAGGGACTTTGAAAATACTAAATTCCCATGTAAAGATATCTTTTCTTTTATAAGAACAGCCCATCCAGAAAGCATGAGAGCCGTGCTTTCTTTTCACACAGTTGATGTATTTGTAGCCATTTGCTCCAATTCCTTCCATTCACCTGTGAGACTAATGATCTGATTAAACAAGACAGCTGACCAGGGCAGGGGGAAACAGGTCAATCTGAAGCCAGGCAGTAGAGTGGCACTAAATGGGCCTGGCCTCATTAACATCATGCCCTAAACATCTGAACTAAGCAGCCACTGTCATGTCCTTATGACATAAGAGAGAGGTCTAAGCTATTTCTTTGTGAAAAGCTATCTATATTTAAAAGCATTTCTTTATTCACCATGAAAACTCATGAAAAAAAGTCAGTGAAAGGTCAAACAGGTGAAAATATTAGCAGAGGAATTTTGTAATTCTTCAAAACTTCAGAATGTTTAGATTGAAAAGAATTCATAGAAACTTGATGAAATCACAAATATTTCTGTAAAAAATATGTGGGGAAGGGGACTCCAAATCTGTCAACCCTGTGATTTCTTCACTCTCCTCTTCATCAAGCTCAGAATCCATGATAATCACTAGCTTGAGTGTTTCATCTTAGGAAAACGGTTAATTTCTATTGAACCATTTTTTCCATAAAGTAAGAGGGGCCCATCTTCTGAGGAAGGCTAGTGTAGGAAAGTGGAGGATAGAACGTTTCTGAGGAGAGAGGAAAGGTCTCAAATAGGGCTTGCGATGGCTAGGCTGGGGAGAGAAGAGTTGTGAAATTTGTTGTTTTATAGAGGAATCTAATCCTCGCTGTGTTTGTGATTACTAGCATTCCTTGTAGATTCTTAACTTCTCATTTCACCACCTCCATACGCCGGTGGGTCGACCTCTCAACTGCTGCACTGAGCTATCTTGAGCTTTCATGAAATTCGGCAATACAAAGTTATACCTAAAAAAAAAAAAAAAAAAAAAAATGAACAAAACAAAAAACCCCACCTTAACTGATGCTTTCCTTGTACCTAAAATTCTACTCTGATTCTCTTTTCAACTAATATTTTTGTTTGTTTGTTTTGAGACAGAGTCTTGCTCTGTTGCCCAGATTGAAGTGCAGTGGCACTGTCTTGGCTCACTGGAACCTGCCTCCTCCTGGGTTCAAGCTATTCTTATGCCTCAGCCTCTAGAGCAGCTGGGATTACAAGTGCACACCACCATGCCCGGCTAATGTTTTGTATTTTAGTAGAGATGGGATTTTGCTATGTTGGTCAGGTTGGAATTTTTTTCCTCGAACACTGAACAATGACTATTCCAAACCTTCCCTTTACCTCAAAATTCTAATCATTCTCCTTCTACCACCCTTCTCAGCAGATGAATTACCCACCTTCTAACTTTGTAGAGAATAGAGAACTTACTAGATAGTAGCATGTCTGTTTCCCTGAGACCAAGCATATAAACCAACTTTATCTGTGTCCATCCTATTCTTTGTAGTTTTATTTATTTATTTACTTAGAAACAGGGTCTTGCTCTGTGACCCAGGCTAGAGTGCAGTGGTGCAATCATAGTGCACTGCGGCCTTGATCTCCTGGGCCCAAAGGATCCTCTTACCTCAGCCTCAGAAGTAGCTGGGAACACAGGTGCATGCCACCACACCCAGCCAATTTTTTTGAGGGATGGGGTTGCCCAGGCTGGTCTTGAACTCCTGGCCTCATGTGATCCTACCACCTCAGCTTCCCAAAGTTTTGGGATTATAGTCATGAGACACCGCACCCGACCTCTTTTCCGTTTTAGGTAAGGAGAATTTGCTCCTCCTATCCAAGGCCAATCGAGTTTCTTTTCAAGAACACATGCTGCTACTCTTACAATCCAACTTCTCCCTCCCTAGTAGTTTTTTCTCATTATTATTAAATGCTCTTAATCTGTCTCATTAAAACAAATTAAGAATACAGCAAAAATCCCTCCACCATTCAACTCTGTTGAGTAAGGTACTCTCTCCTTCTCTTTTCACAATCAAACTTCTCAAAACATTCACCCACACCGTGTTTCCATTTCTCATGTGCCATGCATTTTTCAATAACTTGCGATCTGACTTGCTATTTATCTATTTCTCCATTACTATTCTTCTGCAGATCATGCTTCCATGTCGTTAAATCCTATAGATTTTTCCCAGTTCTCATCTTACCTCACTTTTAGTCAATATTCAAACCTCTTGAATACTCTCTTGTAATTAAAATTATGTTTTCCAGAATTCTTTGATAAATACTTTTCAGGTGTTTTTTCTTGTCTCTCTGATAGTCTTTGTCAAATTTGCAAGCTTGTCATTTTCTGCCTAGGCCATTAGGTACTGTAGTTCTTTAAGACTCAATCTTGAGCTCTCATATCTTCTCACACCATATTCTCTCCCTAGGAAATCTCATTTATTTGTTGCTTTAATTACTACTTATATGCAGATGACTCATAAATACCTATTTTTAGTCAACTTCTTTTCTTTGCTACATACTGCATATCCAAATGCCAACTTGAAATTCCTCTTAAATAACTTACAGAAACATCAAAGTAAACAAGGTCAAAAACAAATCTGCTGATCTTCCTTGACCTTCTCTTCCCGAGTTTTTCATCACATTAAATGGCTCACTATATCCAGTTGTACAAAACAGCAATGTAGGAGTCATCTTTGTTTCTCTCATACCCTCCCACATCAAGTCTGATCAGTTTTATCTCCTTTATATGTCTTTAATCCATCTATACTTTTTCATCTCTTTATTATCATCCTGCTCTAAGCTACTATCATCTTTTATTGGACTACCCTAATAACACACTTACTGATTTATTTGTATCTATTCTGGTCCCTCTCCAAGTCCCAGACTAACATAGCCACCCCCATTTCCTGACTATTCCTGATTAAAACTCTTGAGTGGCTTTCCACTGCATTTGGGAAGAAGGCAGGATTCCCCAATATGGCTTATGAATTACTGTACAGACTGCTCCATAACTGCCTCCCCCGTCTGGTCATGCACTGCACTTTCTGGACAGGTCCCTGGCTTGGCAATAGCCCATGTGTATCACCTTGCTCTCTTACCCAATAAGCATTCTGCATATGCTGGTTCCTCTTCCCAGAATCTTTTCCCTCCATACATTGCCTAAATAATCCTTGCTTATTTTTCGGATCTCAGTGCAAGTATCACCACTTTAGGGGAGTTTTCTATGACCTTTGTGACTCAGTAAAAACACCACTAATGCCACTGTAGAGTTTTATAGCATTGTTCCTCCTCAGTATCACATCTTTGGGGGACTTTATTTGATAAATGTCTCTTTTCCCAACGACGTGTAAGTTGCACAAGGAAAGTGATATCTCTAATTTTACTACCAGCAATTAGCCTAGTGTTATAACACTTAGCATAGTTACTGATATTCATTCATTCATTCAACACATATTACTTATATTAATATTATAAATGGATATGCATAAAAATTAAGTATAAGTGAATATATAAACATGCACACACATATTAATTTACTATTAATATTTACAATAAACCCAGGCAGCAGAGTATCTTGCCCAAGGTTCCATAGCTAATAAATATTAGAGATCAGATTCAAACCCAGGTTTCAAAGTCAATGATTTCTAATGTATGACACTGTCACATAAAACAAACATAATTTTTATCCCTCTATAACAGTGGTTCTTAACCCTAGCTTCATGTTGGAATCACCTGAGAAGCTTTAAATAAAAGTTGATGTCCAGTCCTCATTCCCAAAATTTCTATTCTGATTGGTTAGAGGTTGGGCCTGAGTATGGTTTAATAAAGCTGCCCAGATGCAGAGCATTTGCTAGGATGACAGAACTAATCTAAGTGGAGAAGGTGGCCTGAAATAGTGATGAAGATTAAAACAAAAATTTAAATAGGCAATTAAGATAAGGAGTGAAAGAGGCTGCTGTCCCATGATTTGCTGTTTCATTTCTTTTTAATTGCTGTTGCTGTTTCCTCCTCTTATGTGATTAATGGCCACCCAAAGTTTTCAGGTTCTATTCCTTGAAACCTTTAAATGTTACTTTACAAAGAAAAAGAGCCTTTGAAGATCTAATTAAATTAAGGACCTTGACATAGGAAGATTATCCTGCAGATAGTTCCTAATTCTTATCACGAGTGACCTCGAGAGAGACAGAAAAGATTTGACACAGACAAAAAAAAAAATAAGAAGTCACTATGAAGTTGGATGCAGAGAATAAAGTGATGAGGCCAAAAACGAATGCATCTTGGCAGCCACCCAAACCCAGGAGAGGTAAAGAATAATCAGATTCTCCCTGAGAGCCTATAGAGGGAAAATGGCCCTGCTGACACCTTGATCTTAGACCAGTGAAACTAGTCTTGGACTTCTGGCCTCTAGAACTGTGTGAGAATAAATATCTGTTGTTTGAATCTACCAGGTGTGTGGTAATTCATTACAGCAGCCAGGAAGCTACCAACATGGGGTCTGGCTCTATCTCCCAGGGTGAAGAGCAGTTGTGAGATCTCAGGTCACTGCATCCTCCACCTCCCAGGCTCAAGCTATCTTCCCATCTCAGCCTCACGAGTAGCTGGGACAATAGGCACATGCCACCATGCTCAGCTATTTTTTTTTGGTAGAGACAGGGTTTTGCCTTGTCACCCAGGCTGGTCTCAAATTCCTGAGCTCAAGCAATCCACCTGCCTCAGCCTCCCAAAATGCTGGGATTACAGGCATAAGCCACCACACCCAGCACCTCTTCTGCTCTTAAACTCCTTTCCTCAAAGTCCACTGGGTGTCCCAGGTATGTCTGCAAACTGGCTGCATTGTTTCCCAGATGATGTTTGCCATTTCCCAAGCATTCCTGCCCCATGTCACGATGGCAATGTCTCTGGCTACCAGTGACTCCAACAGTTACCTCCACCATCACTGCTGATGTCTATCAGTGTGAATGATGATTTTACTAAATCTGGAACTCATGATCTGGGCTAATGAATCAATCATCACACCGTGATTTCTAAACAATTTCCTTGATTGCACTTAAGAAATTATAATTTCAGGCCAGGCGCGGTGGCTCAAGCCTGTAATCCCAGCACTTTGGGAGGCCGAGACGGGCGGATCACGAGGTCAGGAGATCGAGACCATCCTGGCGAACACGGTGAAACCCCGTCTCTACTAAAAAATATAAAAAACTAGCCGGGCGAGGTGGCGGGCGCCTGT
>NW_016814745.1:107374-109940 GCF_001698545.2 Rhinopithecus bieti | reverse complement strand
AAAAAAAAAAAAAAAAAAAAAAAAAAAAAAATTATAATTTCAAAGTGCAGAGTAAATTTGAGATGAAACACATCAACTAGCTTCAGAAATAATATCCACACATATTGGAAAAATGCAATTTCAAAATATGAAGCCATCAGTGGCAGATAAAGCTGTTTTACAAGAAGAAGCAAAATAAGCATATTTAGCTCTTAAGATTTTTTCTTTTAAAGACTTACAAAAAATGTCTGGCATTTCCACATCTGGGTTACTAGTTGTGACGACAGCTACAACCTAAAGGATCCCTTGTTTTGAGATTGCAAGTGGCCCTGGGGACATATAAAATAAGAGACCCAGTAATTGACCAGGGATAAGAAGATGTAGATTTTGTTGTTGTTTACTTTAAGTTCATGTGCAGAACGTGCAGGTTTGTTACATAGGTATACATGTGCCGTGGTGGTTTGTATAGGCTGCACCTATCAACCCGTCATCTAGGTTTTAAGCTTAGCATGCATTAGGTATTTGTCCCAATACTCTCCATTCCCTTGTCGGGGTGGGGTCTCCCCGACAGACCCGTGTGCGTGATGTTTCCCTCCCTGTGTCCATGTGTTCTCATTGTTCAGCTCCCACTTATGAGTGAGAGCATGCGGTGTTTGGTTTTCCGTTCCTGTGTTAGTTTGTAAGAATGACGGTTTCCAGCTTAAGAAGATGTAGATTTTTCTAATCCACCTGAAGATGGTACAGAATTTTGATGAAAGTGACATTATAGTTGTGGGGCAACTCTAATTCAATATCTTTATATTTGAAAATACAGAATAGTAATTTCTCTAAGAAAACACAGATTTTATTCCGTTAAATGGTCCACTGCCCCACAACTATAATGTCACTATCATCAAAATTCTGTAGCACCTTCAGTTGGATTAGAAAAATCTACATCTTCTTATCGTTGGTCATTTACTGGATCTCTCATTTTATAGCTCCCAATGGCCACTTGCAATCCCCAAACAAAGGATCATTGAAGTTTTACCTGTCATAACAACTGAGAACCAGGCATGGAAATTTCTTATAAGACTTTTAAAATAAATCTTAAGAGCTAAGTATACTGATTTTGCTTCTTACTGTAAAGCAGTTCTATCGGCTACCGATTATCAACTGAGTAATCACTGAAAGACCTAAATTTACAGACTAAATCTGACAGGTGTCAGAGTCTTTCAGTCTCTCTCCATTCTGAAATAATTGATTCCCTGGCTTACAGTATACATACACACATATCCAAGAATCTCATCATTAATAATGCTATCATTATGAACATATGTATCTTTAATTTCAATAATTGGCATAAGGCATTTTATCTGTAAGTTTAAACCTCAAATCATAATAATTCACATGAATTAATATTTTACTCATCCTTATAATTAATAAAGTATTCATCAGAATACATTCTTTGCCAAGGTGTATAGTATCTGGCTATATAAATTATTAAGTCAATATTCTATAAAAACTGTATCAATATTAAAATAATTGGACAAATACATTGCTTCTAGGTACCTTAATAATCATAGGATATTGTAGGCACTGGGCTTGAGAAAAGATTTCAAAGTAATTATTATGACAAAATCAACAAATACAAAATAAAAAATAAAATACAAAACTCAGTTATTATTGTCAATATGAAAGTTAATTTTCCTTGCCTTCTCACACTTGCTAATAAAATACATGTTCTGAGAAGATGAGAGTGAAGTGGCCAGTGGGAAAGTTTCCCCAAATCCTAAGGAGATATCAGGCTCTGGAAACAGGGCTGCCTGGGCAGGAGGCATAGAATGGATGAGAGTCCTACACCTGGTCCAAGATGTGTTAGATATGATCCTTAATGAGAGGAGCATCTAATCATAGTGGAAAGGAGGAAATGTTCTATCTTGAGGGGAATCTTAGGAGACTGAGAATTAAAATTTTTTAAAAAGGTAAATTCTCACAGGTTTACTGAGGAAATGTTCTATCTTGAGGGGAATCTTAGGAAACTGAGAATTAGAATTTTTTAAAAAAGGTCAGTTTTCCTATTTTACTGAAGAAGGCTCAATGTCATCAATAAAATATAAGAATCACAATGTATGGTTTGGCTGACCTGATTTTGATTATAATAAGAAGTACATTTACTCTCAAAACTAAATTAGGATTTGTAGAAAACTTTATAAATATGTCATTAATTAGGGCTGTGAACTGTTAATACATCATTTACTAAGCACTTAGGAGGAGTCAATTCAATGACAAACAATATTGAGATTAGGCATGGAAATGATCTAGCTCAAGATTTCTTAGATAAAAATAAAAAAATATGTTACACTATTTCCATTTTGGTTGTGGAAATATTGAGTCCAAGGAAAGTTATTTATCTTCCCTGGAAGACACCAGAGAACAGAAATAGACTAGAGATTTGACTCTTGTCCTTTGCTCTATTAAGAAATTTAAGGGCCAGACGTGATGGCTCATGCCTGTAATCCCAACACTTTGGGAAGCTGAGGTGGTAGGATCACTTAAGGCCAGGGATTCAAGATCAGCCTGGGCAACATAGCAAGACTCATCTCTACAA
>NW_016814745.1:93920-107071 GCF_001698545.2 Rhinopithecus bieti | reverse complement strand
AAAAAAAAAAAAAAAAAAAAAAAAAAAAAATTACCATTAGCTAGGCACAGTGATGCATATCTGTAGTCCCAGCTATTTGAGAGGGAAGGCAGGAAGATTATTTGAGCCCAGGAATTTGAGACTGCCATGAGCTATGATCTTACCAATGTACTCCAACCTGGGTGACAGAGCAAGAAACCATTCTTTTAAAAAAATAAAATAAAATAAAATAAATTAAGGTAACCTTGACATGTTGAAAATGTCTTTCATGTTTGGTTTTCTCCTAGATTTCCTGATTTTTTAAACTGAGTGCCAATAGGCTAATCACTCTTAACTATGATTCTCTAACTCTCTCTTAGCTTCAGAATACTTTACATAGCTAACTCTCTAATTTACATCTCTACCTGAATGTCCTGTAGGGAATTCCACCTCGATGTAATAAAAAATGGAACTTTGCCCCCAAATACATACATATGTGCACAAATGTTCACAGACACACATACCCTGCAAAATCTTCTTCCCTTCTCATATTAGTAGGATTCAGTAAAATCTATCCAGGGGCTCAAATTAGAAATCTGACGGTCACCTTTGGCTCCTTTTCTCACACTCTCCAACATCCTATTATTTCTCTAGACTTTCTGATTTTTCCCTTTGAAATCAGGTCAGGTAACTACATGAAAGCACCTGTATCTCCCTATTAGGCCTGTGCAGAAATGATTAACAAATCACAATACCCTTTTCTGCTAATCCTAAACTTATCACTACAACTTCCTCCAAACAGCACTCTTTGTAGACACCACCAGGTAGGTGATTGGAATTGACACTCAAGAGTAATTTGCCTTCCCAGTCCTAGGTATTTCAATTTCTTCCTCTCAATCAAGACTTTCTTACTTCTGAATATCACTATTTCCTTTCTGAACTATTTGAGTGACTTTGTGGGGGTCTCCCTGCCTTCAATCTTGACCCTATCCAATTTACCCTCAGTACGCCCTGACAGAGGGATCTGTCCAAAAATACAAATGTGATTGTGCCAATTCCCTCTTAAAACTCATTAAAGTCTTTACTACAATTTACAAAGTTCTCAATATACTGAATGTTGCCTACCTTTCCCCTCTCATTCTCACCACCTCTAGCCTGCTATCTCATGCTCCAGTGAGACCAAACTATCTGAATATGCTGAAATTTTCATGCTGCTTTGACCATCATGCATTTGTCCATGTTCTCTCCATTGCCTGGGACATCCTTTTCCTTCCTCGTGCTACCTGCTTCTTTCATATAGTTAAGATAATTGTCCCCTCCAAATCTCATGTTGAAACATGATCCTCAATGTTCGAAGTAGAGCCTGATGGGAGGTGTTTGGGTCATGAGGGCGGATCCTCGATGAATGGATTTGGTGTCCTCTCCATGGTAATGAGTGAGTTATCTGTTAATGCACGTGTAAGCCAGTTGTTTAAAAAAGCCTGGTATATCATTTTTCTCCCTTTCTCACCATGTAACACTCCTGTTTCCCTGTCACTATCCATTATGCTTGGATGCTTCCTGAGGCCCTCACCAGAAGCAATGCCGGTGCCATGCTTCTTGTATAGCGTGCAGAACCATGAGCAAAATAAAATTCTTTTCTTTATAAATTGCCCAGTCTCAGGTATTCCATTATGGCAATGCAAAACAGATGATGTGGTTTGGCTCTATGTCCCCACCTAAATCTCATCTTGAATTGTAATCCCCACATGTGGATAGAGGGAAGTGATTGGATTATGGGGACAGTTTCTCTTTATCAGTCTGGTTTTACACTGCTAACAAAGACATACCCAAGACTGGGTAATTTACAAAAGAAAAACGTTTAGTTGGACTTACAGTTCCATGTGGCTGGGGAAGCCTCACAACCATGGCAGAAAGCAAGGAGGAGCAAGTCACATCTTACATGGATGACAGCAGGCAGAGAGAACTTACGCAGGGGAACTCCTCTTTTTAAAACCACCAGATCTCATGAGACTTGTTTACTATCATGAGAACAGCACAGGAAAGACTTACCCCCACGATTCAATTACCTCCCACCAGGTCCCACCCACAACACGTGGGAATTCAGGATGAGATCTGGGTGGAGACACAGCCAAACCATAACATTTCTCCCATGCTGTTTTCAGGATAGTGAGTGAATTCTCATGAGAATGGTTTTACAAATGGCAGTTTTTCCTGTGCTCACACATGCTCTCTCTTGCCCGCTGCCATGTAAGATGTGCTTGCTTCCCCTTCTACCATAATCGTAAGTTTCCTGAGGCCTCCCAGCCATATGGAACTGCAAGTGAATTAAACACCTTTTCTTTATAAATTACCCAGTCTTGAGTATGTCTTTATAGCAGTGTAAGAACAGACTAACACAACACACACACTCTTTCTTGACCTTTAAGTCTCTGTTAGAGCATTGATTTTTCATAGAATCATTCTCAGATCTACTACATCACCCATAATTCCACACTGTTGGATAGGCAGCCATTCTAATTCTCTAATTGTACCCATCCATGCCACTATTATGGCAACAACAATAAATATCTTCTCTGGTTATTTAATGGTAATATCTCCCTGACTATTCCATAAGGATAGAGACTAGTATATGTGGACTTTTGAGTCCCTAAATCTTTGTACAGAGTCTACTTAGCAAGAATTCAATAAATGTTTGTGAAAGTGCCCTAAATGGGAATTATGGTAAGTATTCCAATATTAAAATTCCTATGTATTACAGAAGTTGCCAATCCATGTTTATCATTTGCTAATCATTCATTTACAATCATAGAGATATTGTTATTTTTCTATTTTACTTTAAGCAGAGTTATCATAGTGAAAACTCAGGCTGTGATATTTAAATTTCCATCAGGAAGAGTAGACAGTAAGTACCACATGGTGACAAGTATTCTAGTCCTCTAGGGCTGCCATAACAACATACCACAGACTGGGTGGCTTAAACAAAAGATATTTATTTTCTCACAATTATGGAGACTAGAAATCCAAGATAAAGGGTTCAGCAAATTTGGTTTCTTCTGAAGCCTCTCTCCTTGGCTTATACATGACCATCTTCTCACTGTGATCTCACATGGTTGCCTCTCAGTCTGTGTGTGTGTGCATGCACATGTGTGCATGTGTCTTAATCTCCACTTCTTATAAAGACACCTGTCATATTGAATTAGAGTTCACCCAGATAATCTCATTTTAGCTTAATCATTTTGGTAAAGACTCTATGTCAGGCATATGCCAAAGAATTGGAGGATAAAGGTTCAGCCCATAACATAAGGAATATATGACAGGGATTTTCTTTCATCATATAGTTCCTATAAGTAAAAATATGATGAGACCGCATATGGTAAATGCCTCAAATTAACTTTGTTACTACCATATTATCTATAAATCAAAGAGGTGAAATGCTTTGAGATTACCACAAGTACATTTATGAGAGCAGCACTCTGACTGAGGGTTGGATGCTAAAACACATCATGAACTCCTGCTTACGTTTCCTGAATGTAAACTTCTGGATGTGCTCATCAATATTTTTGGGTTGGGGAAAATTATCTGATGACTATTTACACAATTCTAAAACATATAGCCAGTTATTTTCTGTTATTAGTTCATATAAACAGTTATTTTACTGAATTAAGTGACTTTGAATTACTGTAACCAGCCAAGTTGGACAAATTGGCCAAGCTCACCTGTAAGTGAATTATTTGGATCTCAACATGGGACAACAGAATTAATAGAAAATTTCAATAAACCAAATGTTCCAATAGTTTAGGCAGTTTGTATTTCTAAGCTGAAACAACCATGAAAAACTTCTGCTTGAATTCAGTGATAAATGTTTTAAAGATTTGACAATTTTAAACCAGCCAGTTAAATTCAGAATCATTTTTTAAAAATAACTTTCAGAAATTAGAACAAATCCCAGTGTTGTTATTGCTGTTATTATGTAGAATACAAACTTGTTCATTTTAGGAAACTGGAAAATTACAATAAAGAAAAGAGAAAAAATAAGCTTATACCTCCCTTAACCCCATGGGACATTTCTGGGCAACAACAGAGGGACTAGAATCTAAGTTAGAGACTCTTCAGAGAAAATGGTTTGCAGCATGTGTGTGTGTGGGGAGCGGGCAGGGGTGGGTGTGTGTGGGTGTGGGTGTGGGTGTTTAATGCTAATATTAAGTGATATTCAAAATACATCAAGTTAAAAGCAAAATGTACCCACTCCTAGGTATTTACCCAAGTCAAATAATAACTCTTTTCCACTAAAACCTGTCTGAAATACTTATAATGGCTTTATTCTTAATCACCAAAAACTAGAAACAACCCAGTTCTCTCTCAACTGGGAAAGGGGTAAACAAACTGTGGTACATCCACACAATGGAATACTATTTAGCAATGAAAAGAAACAAACTACCAGTACATGCAACAGCACAGGTGAATCTCAAATGCACATTTCTAAGTGAAAAAAGACAGACTGAAAAGACTACATACTGCACGATGCCGTTTATATGACCTTTTGAGAAAGGCAAAGTTAGAGAGAGGAAAACATATTAGTTAGTGCCAGAAAAGTGGAGGGAGGATTTGACTACAAGAGATATCATGGGAAAGTATTTTCAGGGAGAGGGATGATAGAATTGTTTTGTATTTTAGTTTTATCATTCTGCAACTCTATGCCTTTATCAAAAGTCATAGAACTGTATAACAGAAAGTGAATTTCATCATGTATAAATTAAAATAAGTTTTAAAACACATTATGAAGTTATTCATAATTATTTTTTATAATTCATGATTATTCTTCCCTTTGTGTTCTGTTTTTAAATGTACTTATAATATCCATAATATGTATCATTAAATGTGTACATGCATAAAAACTCTTTCTGGTGGTATGCAAAAAAACCATTTAGAGTGATGGCCCCAAGGAAGGAGAGCAGAGGTTCCAAAATAGAAGGAAGGCTTGATTTTTCATTGTATGTATAGTTATATTGCTAGAATTGTTTATGATGTTAGTATAGTACTTTCCAGTTAAAAACACACTAAACTAAAATAATATATAAACCTTATGAGGCTGCAATTTTAGAGCCTACTTAGGTATATTTTCCTTTTTGACCAAACTAAATATTCTGTTTCCTTAAATCTGAGCACAATTAGGTTATGGAAATGTTCTGAAAGTTTCTTGACGACAGAAGCAGCCTGAACACTGGGGTTGCAATCTTTCCCTGTTCTATAAGAGATTCTCACAATTACTCCCTGGCGGACAGCCAAAGCCAAAAATCAATGAAAGTAGAATCAGCAGGTTGTTCCATGGTAGAAATGGCCTCAGTTTCATCAATAGCAGTCAGCACAGACTTCAGAAGTAAAAACGACTCAGAAAAAATATAGGAGCTTAATACGCAGGATACCCAATCTGGTAGCTGGTTGAAACTGTATATACACAAGGCCTTTAATTACATTTTCCATTTAAACTGCCAGTGAAATACATTAGAAAGGAGGAATTAACTTGTCCTTAAGAACATGTTAAGCAGCCCGCTGTGGAACAGGGCTGATCTAAGTCTCAAATGACTGGACAGAGTAATCACCTTCTCCTCCACGTTATGAAAAAAGCTAGAAAACAAAGTGACTGCCTCACCAAGGATGCATTTCAGACATTCAAGCTACCCAAGGCAAGAGTCTATATCATGTTAAAAAGAAGATACTAGAATAGCACCTTAATTAAAAACCCATAAAGACTGAAATTTTTTAGAAAAGCTGTATGTCTGTATGTATATATTTATGAAAGAGTATATGTTTCTGGATTGTTCTACACTTTCTAGATTGACTGTCTATGAGATATTTCAGAGGGAAATTTCTATCCAATTTCACCTATCTTTTCATAAAGGGAGATTGCATTTGTAGAATAGGAAAACAGCTGATTAATCCAGTGTGGAAAGGGTGCTATTTTTGTGCAAGGTCACACTTGCACACTAATCCAGAAACTGTCTAAAAAACATTTTTTTGTTATTTTTGTTTGCCTGCTTTAAGCTTTTATTGGGAACTTTAATTCTCACACAGAAAAGTACATGAAATATGGACTATACATGATCAGGCTCATATAATTTTAATGCTATAAATCATTTATCATATATATTGTGTACTACAAATATTTTTGCCCACTTCTTCATTTGCCTTTTCATTTTTTAAATGATGCCATTTATAGAGCACAAATGTTGATTTCCATCAAAAGGAATACATTAATTTTTTGTTTAGTGCATTTTTAATCAAATCTAAGAAAATATCTGCCTACTTCAAATTTACAAAAACATTCTGCTGTATTTTCATCTAGGATCATCATAGTTTTCAATTTTATGTTGAGTTCTAAAATCCATCTCAAACTAATATTTGTGGAAGGTGTAAGGGAAGAGTTGAGATTAGTTTTTTTCCCTGCGATGTATCCAGGTGCCCCAGTACTTCTTATTAAGATTTGCCATTCCCCACTGAATTGCCTTAGGTATCGGGAGAACCCGCCCCCGATGGTTAACGTGGGTTCTTTTCTATTCCCTAAGTATCTGGGCTGGTTTGAGAAATAAAGGGAAAGAATACAAAAGAGAGAAATTTTAAAGCGAGGTGTCTGGGGGAGACATCAAATGTCACCAGGTTCCGTGATGCTCCCAGAGCCATAAAACCAGCAAGTTTTTATTAGCGATTTTCAAAAGGGGAGAGAGTGCATGAATAGAGTGTGGGTCACAGAGATTATATACTTCACAAGGTAATAAAATATCACAAAGCAAATGGAGGCAGGACGAGATCACAGGACCACAGGATGGGGTGAAATTAAAATTGCTAATTAAGTTTCGGGCATGCATTGTCATTGATAACGTCTTATCAGGAGACAGGGTTTGAGAGCAGACAACCTGTCTGACCAAAATGTATTAGGCGGGAATTTCCTCATCCTAATAAGCCTGGAGCGCTACAGAAGACTGGGGTTTATTTCATCCCTTCCGCTTTGACCATAAAAGGTGGCCGCCTCAAGGGGGCCATCTATAGACCTACCCTCAGGGCGCATTCTCTTTCTCAGGGATGTTCCTTGCTGAGAAAAAGAATTCAGCAATATGTCTCCTATTTGCTTTTGGAAGAAGAGAAATATGGCTCTGTTCCTCCTGGCTCACTGGCAGTCAGAGTCCAAGGCCATCTCCCTTATGCCCTGAACATTGCTATTATCCTGTTCGTTTTTTCAAAGCACCCAGATTTTATACTGTTACAAGCACACATGCTTTACACACAATTTGTGCAGTTGACGCAATCATCACAGGGTCCTGAGGCAACATTCATCCTCCTCAGTTTATGAAGATGACGGGATTAGGAGATTAAAGTAAAGACAGGCACAGGAAATCACAAAGGTATTGACTGGGGAAGTGATAAGTGTCCATGAAATCTTCACAATTTATGTTCAGAGATTGCAGTAAAGACAGGCATAAGAAATTATAAAAGTATTAATTTGGGGAACTAATAAATGTCCATGAAATTTTCACAATTTATGTTCTTCTGCGGCGGCTTCAGCTGGCCCCTCCGTTAGGGATCCCTGACTTCCCATAACACCTTGGTGCCTTTTGCTTTTAAAATCAATTGACATGAATTTATGAATTTACTTCTGGACTCTCTAGTCTATGTATTGACCTATTCACTTATTCTTATGTTAAAATATCACAGTTTCAATTCCTAAAGCATTATGATGGGTTTTAAAATCATATCAAGTACTGCAAATTGCTTGGTCTAATTATGGCAATCCTTTATTATGTTTCATAAGAAGCTGTCAAGTAGATATTAGGCATTTATAAGAATGAATAAAGTAGAAAATAGTGACAGTCCCAAATGCTGATGAGAATGCAGAGAAACTAGGTCACTTGTACATTGGTGGTAGGAAGTAAAATGATATTTCTGTTTTAATCCATTAATATAGTGAATTGCATTGATTTTTAAATGGCAAACCCACTATGCATTCTTAGTTTTGATATACAACCCTCTCAATATGTTTCTACATTCAATTCACTAATATTTTGTTAGAAATTTTGGTATAAATGTTCATGAGGAAAACTGGTCTATAATTTTTATTCTAGATCTTCTCAAGTTGTGGTAACACGATGATGTTGTCTTCATAAAACAATATGTTTTCCCCATCTATTTCCTTAAAATAATTGTGTAAGATTTGCATTTTTTAATGGTTTATAATTTATACTTAAACTATTTGGGTCAGAAATTTTTTGTGTGAGTTTTTTAAAATAAGTTTATTTTAAAAAGCCATTTATATGTTCTACTTTATCTTACATAAAATTAGACAGTGGTATTTTTTCTAGTCATCTGTTAATTTTATCTAAAAGCAATAAAATATATACCATGGAATATTATGCAGCCATAAAAAGGAATGAGATCATG
This sequence comes from Rhinopithecus bieti, assembly GCF_001698545.2. Taxonomy (NCBI): domain Eukaryota; kingdom Metazoa; phylum Chordata; class Mammalia; order Primates; family Cercopithecidae; genus Rhinopithecus; species Rhinopithecus bieti. The sequence continues at coordinate 98,680 of NW_016814745.1, read as the reverse complement.
TGTCTTTTCAGAGACATGATGGAGCTGGAGGTAATTATCCTTAGCAAACTTATGCAGGAACAGAAAACCAAATGCCACATGTTCTCACTTATAAGTGGGAGCTAAATGATGAGAACCCATGGACACATGATGGGGAACCACACACACTGGGTCCTGCTGGGGGGTAGGGAATGAAGTCAGGGAGTGGATCAGGAAGACTAGCTAATGGAAGCTAGGATTAATACCCGGGTGATGAGATGATCTGTGAAGCAAACCACAATGGTACACGTTTACCTGTGTAACAAACCTACACATCCTGCATGTGTACCCTTGAACTTAAAAGTTGGAAATTAAAAACAAAAAAAATTAAATTAATTTAAAAAAAAGTAAACCAAAAAAAAAAAAAAATTCTAACATCCTCTTATAATCTTTTTAATGTTCTGGTCTTTGTATTGCTATCTTTCTTTTCAATTCTACAGCTATGTGTTATTTTTCATTTTTTTTCTCATTAATCACACCAGAGGAATATAAACTTTACAGCCTTTTTCAAATGCCTTTGTCGCTTCTCCACATTGTATACTTATTCTTTTACTTACTGTTCTTTTCTTCTACTTTCTTTAGTTTTCTTTATGTATGAATATACATTTTCATCTAAACCCTGCTCTCCTGCCTCTCACAAGTTTTAATATGCTGTGATTTGCCACAGAATCTGTAGTATCACTTCTGTTTTCATCCCTGAGATTATCTGTATCTTTTCTTTTTTCTTTTTCTTGATTAATTTTACCAGAAGTGTATCAATTGTACTAGCCTTTTCAAGGAACTAAATTTTGATTATTTTTGGTCTTCTCTATCTTATGCCTCTTTATCTTTGTATTTACTTTATTTCCTTCCTTGTACTTTCTTTGTACTCAGTTTATTTATATTTAAATAAAATTTCCTCCAATAATTGTTTTAGCTGTATTTCACAAGTTTTGATGTATATTTTTAATATTTTTATTTTTTCCTTTGACCCAAAGTTTGAGTGTACTGTTTTATTTCTAAGAACATATTAATACATGTAATATTTATATATATTACATTACATTTATCTTGATATATAGATCTGAATTCATCCCTCAGATCAGAATATATACTGTACTGTGTAAGTTTATAGCCAATTTTAATAAATATTCTGTGCATGCATGAAAAAAAGTATACTCAGCAGTTGTTGGGTAGGATGTTCCATTTGGTTACTTTTATTAAGCTTACTCTTCCATATCTTCCAAATCTTCCTTATCTTTCTATTAGAGATAAGGGTGTTTAAAATCTCTCATTATTATTATTTTACTTCTATCATTTTTGCCTTAAATATATTTTTAAGAATATTTTATTAAATATATACAAATAGAGAGTTGTATTTTCCTGGTAACTTGAATGCTCACACCTGTAATCCCACCACTTTGGGAGGCTGAGGCAGGAGGATCACGTGAGGACAAGAGTTCAAGACCAGCCTGGCCAACATGGCAAAAACTTGTCTCTACTAAAAGTCCAAAAAAAATTAGTTTGGCATGGTGGCTCACGCCTGCAGCCCCAGCTACTCAGGGAGGCTGAGGCAGGAGAATCACTTGAACCCAGGAGGCGGAGGTTGCAGTGAGCCAAGATCACACCACTGCACTCCAGTAAGGCAACAGAGGGAGACTCCATCTCAAAAAAAAAGAATGTTTTATTAAGTGATCTTCCTTATATTATTGAAAATTGCTATCTAAAACATCTGCTTTTTTCTAACGTTAATACTGCTGCTTTTTCTCCACTTCCTGTTTTCTTTCTTTTCTTCTGACTTCTGTCCTTCATTCTCTTATTCGTTTACTTCTTTCTCTCGTTTCTTTCCTTTTTCTCTCCCTTCTTTTCCCCCTTTTTCTTTTGAAGCGCTTATGTCTGATATCATTTTCAATAGTTTTAATTTCAATTTTCTAAATTTATTTTGTTGTGTCTCTAGTAAATGGGTAATAGTTAAGTTTGTAAATAAAATCTTATCTGATAATCTTCGTCTTTTAACTTCAGCATTTAGTCCATTTGCATCAATGTAGTATTGAAGTATAAATTCTGTGTATATACACATACATGTATATACACACAGATACATATGCCACATTTCAATGTGATTTCTAATTGTGGGTTTTTTGTGTGTGTTTTTTTTTTTTTTTTTTTTTTTTTTGCCTTTAGTGAGGGTTAAATTTTAAAAAATTGATTTACCCTCCTGATGCTTCAGAAATCGAATTTGCTTGATGATTATTTTAGTGTTACCTTAGATTACAATTTTCATTTTTAACTTATTAAATTCTAGTGTTATATGTACCCTCCTCCCAGAAAGTGTAGTGAACTTTGACTACTTCAGTCCAAGTTACCCCACTCTCAACTTATATGCTACTGTCTTCTTACACTTTAGTTTTCTATATATTTTAAAGTCCTTAAGTTATTATAATTGTTTTTCACTCTCAATGTTTAATGTTTAATTTGATTGATGCATATATGTACAGTTTCTATGGTTCTTTCTCCATTTCTTTGTAAGAGCTTTCACTTGGAATGGGGAGCTTCCACTTGGAATTTTTGTCCAGAGAATACCTCTAGCTATGTTGTTAGTACAAGAATCCTCATGGTTTTCATCTTTTTCTTTTTTTTTTTTTCTTTTTGGTTCCAAAATATTTTACTCCACTTTTGAAAGATATCTTTGCTGGGTGGATAATTCCACTTTGTTTTTCATAATTTCTGTTGTGATTGCTGCTGCTAGTCCAAATTTAGCTGCTTTGTAGAGCATCTGTTATGTTCATACAACTGCTTTAAGATTTTCTCTTTTTTCTTTGGTTTTCTGCAGTTTCATGATTATATATTTACAAGTAGATTTATTTTCACTTATCCTATTTAGAATTATTTTGATTCTTTGAATTTGTTAATTGACAATACTAGATTTGAAAAGAAATATGATCTTCTCAAGTGTTTTCCTCTCATTTTCATCTTCCTTAAAACTCCAATTAAATATACATTTTTTCTTCTTCTACATCAATTCTTTGAGATAATTTCTTGTACTTATCTTCTTTCATTTCACTGATTCTCAGTTTGGCTATGTCTACTTTGCTATTGAACCTCTACATTGAGTTTTTCATTGGAGTTATTGAATTCTCCAGTTCCAGAATTTCTAGTCGAGGAAAAAAAAAAATGCAATGTCACATTTTACAGTTTCCAGTTCCTTGCCAAAAGTTTTAGGTTTGATTCTTTTCTTTATGTACATAAAAGTCTAGTTCTTTCCTAGTTTGAGTCTGGTAATATATACATGTATTAACTGATTTCTAACTGTTTCTAATGTCTGTAACCTTTGCTAGTTGTTATGTATGTTGCTCTATCACCTTACATCCTTATATGCCTGATAATCTTTGATTTTGTGCCAAACATCGACTTTGGAAACTTATTTGTAGACATAATTTAATGCCTAAGATAATAGGATCTATGAAGGGAATTTCTATTTACTGTTTCCAGGTAATCAGGTACACCCTCACTGTAGAGGGATCACCTTAATACAATTTTATTATCATTTTAATACAATTGAAATTCATTTGGTTCACCCAGTATTGAATTGGTTTATTTCTAGTACTTACTTATTCCTAATATGCTTTCTGTAAGCATTTTAAACTAAAACACATAGGGTGGTTTCCAAGAATTGTCACCTTTGATAAGCCTTGAAACACAGCCTTTGTTCCCCAGCTTTTTCATGCTGACAAAAGTTCAGCTCAGGCTTTCAACCACTTTTTTCCAATTAGCAAAAAATCTAACCGAAAAAAAAAAAAAAAAACTACTCTTAATGCTGTACAGTCTTCTTTGGAATTCTACTCTCTTGATACTTTAGGCTAGTTACTCCTCAGCATGTTGTTAGTGCTTTGCTAATTTTAAGCAGAGTTTTTTCATACTTCCTCCAGCTTTTTTAGGTGTCCAAATTATCTAGTTCATCATTTGTAGAAGCAGAAATCCTGGAACCTCATTTTTAACTAGAAGCTGGTTGATGATATTCTACACTAATGAAATTAAAGGTCTAACTCAAACAATAAAATACGCTTGTCTACATATATTTTATGTAATTCATTCAATAACAAACAATACATCAGATTCATTTCCTAAAGTTTAGCCTATAGCTTTCTCCTTATTCTCCTGAATTTGTTATATGGCCACTTGTTTCAAAATAATATCACCAAGGAAATACAGAGGGAAGAACACACGAAGGTATAAAGTTATATATTTATTATGGTAACATACGCTAACGAACTCATAAGCTTGTGGTCTGGGAGAGCCGGTGGTGTAGTTCCAGTCCAAACCTGAAGGCCTGAGAACAGAGGAGAAAATGGTGTGTCAGCTCTAGTCTGAAGGCCTGAGACTCAGGAGCCTTGATATACAAGGACAAGAAAACATAAATGTCCCAGCTCAATCAAAGAAAGCAAATTCACCATTCTTTCCCCTTTTTCTTCTGTTAAGGCCCTCAACCACTGAAGAGTGCCCACCTGCATTGGTGAGGGAGATCTTTTCTCAGTCTACTGATTCCAATGCTGCTATCTTTCAGAAACACCCTCACAGACACGCCCAGCAAAAATATTTCTATTCTGGGCATCCCTTAGCTCAGTCAAGCTGATAATATGAAATTAACTATTACACAAGGGCACCCTAATAAGGATTGGGGAAATAGACACCCCCTTGATTAAAAGAACTGCAAAATCACACTGTAAATGATTTGGATAAAGGGAGGGATAAAAAAAAAAAAA
>NW_016814745.1:76904-93637 GCF_001698545.2 Rhinopithecus bieti | reverse complement strand
AAAACTTGGGACATTTTGCAATTTTCAATCATATACTCAAATTTATGGGACCTGCAATGCAACCCAGAAAAGGGGGTCAAATGGGTTTCATTTTCAGTTTACATGATTCTTTCTTCTTTAGTCTTATGTAATTATATCTTAATAATCTCTATAATTAAGCACATTATAAATGGAGGAGATTATGGGGAAGAGAATAGACCAAGGAGGATGGAGATGTATAGAGTCTCAAACCTACCTTTTTCCAGAAAATAAACTCTAGGAATGATTGTCACTCTTTCCTGGTACATAATATTTAATTTGGAATTCTTCAGTTAGAGAGAGATTTAGTGCTCCTTTGGGTTTAGCCTGGACTGGCTGCTGTGTTTCCTAGGGACCATAGCAAAAACTCACATTTATATATAAAGTATATTATGTACCAGAATATGAAAATTCTCAGAACTTCTGTTTAATGATAAGAGTAAAAGGACTGGTCAGAATTGCCACTCTTAAAGTGTCCTTAAGGGACTTTTGCCTTTGCGGAGACATAATCTTCACAAGACCACTATCTCTAAATGTCTAATTGCCTGCAAATGACTGATTATGGCTCAGGCATCCAGGGATTTATCTAAACCCTTCTCTAGCCCATTTAACCTTTCAGCCTGAACAATCTTTTGGGAGTATCAAGTTTCATATATGTTTGAAGAGTTCCCAACCCTTCAAATGTAATTCTGCTCCCTTGAGTACAATAGAAAAGCACTTGTTACTTGTGGATTTTGAATCCATTTACAGAAAAGACTTTAGTCCCATAGCTTCTGTTAGACATATGAAAAAAAAAAAAAAACACTATATGTTTGTCTCTGTCTACTAGCTTTGCTATTTTGTAAGATGAATTAAGATAATTTTCTCCTTAAAATCCTTTCCTAACTTCATGTGTTTATCCATATTCTAATAAAGTTGGCAAAACTTTATTTATTCAGGTTATAAAAAAGCAAAATTGTTCAGCACTTGGATTTTCTCTGTGTTCCGTTAGCTCTGGTACATGAGATAATACAGCAGGTTACCATTTTATAATTGTATTATTATCCTTCCTTTAAAGTCATTTTCTGTTTTTCTCCTATTGGAAATATGCAAGAAAAAAAATTTCATAACTTCCTTACTTCCTGTGGGAGTTAATGGCTGCTAAGGATAATAGCCAGGCAGAATACTGTAAGGAATAATAATTTTCCTACAGTTTGCAGGATGAAAACTTAATTTGATACTCAGTAATTTGAACTACAGAGTTTAAATGATAAAAAATAAATAAAAATAAAAACCTCAACAGGCAACTAAGGTCATTGAGAACGTTTCATGAGTGTAATTTGAAAAGTGATTATTCAACAAGAAAGTGGAATAAGCAAATAAAAATTATTGAGAAGAAACTAACCCACGGTAGAATTAAACACATTCTATTTACTAACAAAATTAAGTATAAACTTATATACTATACATATACACCTAAGGTATAGACACATACTTATATGCCTGTGTGCTTTATGCCATTATAGAGAGAGAGAGAGAGAGAAAGAGAGAGATCTGAAACTACAAAAAAGTAAACTGGTAATGAGAGTATTAATTCAAATCCATCTTCAGACATGTTCAAGAAAGTATCTGCCCCAGATTTTCCAAAGATTTTTTTCTTTTTTGGTTATACATCATTCACCTTTTGCATTAAGTGTGTCAACTCTCCCATCCCTTGCTATTCTGCATCCTAACATTTACTTCCCTGCATTAGAGTATGTGATCAAACTGCAAAGATATCAATCCTAAATTTTTGTATCAGAAACTGTTCAAAGTTCTTATTTATAGCGACCTTCAAATATTTTTTCTAAAGTTATAGTTATTGATTTCCTAATTTGCCTCTGAAGTTAGAAATCCCTCCAGTGAGGAAATTTAAAGATACTCCCTCTCCTCCAATGTGGACTTTAATTCTAAAAATGCCTCTTATATATATCTACTATTGTATAATCAGGCTGATGCCCTTCACCCTGCAGTCAAAACTTCTTATTTTATTGCTGTTGTTGTTTTCAGCTTTTATTTTCGATTCAGAGTGCACATGTGCAGATTTGCTACATGAATATGTTGTGTGGTGTTGAGGTTTGGGATATGGATGATTCCATCATCCAGATAGTGAGCATAGCACCCAATAAGAAGTTTTTCCGCCCCTATGTTTTTAGCCCCTATCTCAGGGTCTATTTTTCCCATCTCACATTCACCTGTATTCAATGTTTAGCCCCTACTTATAAGAACATGCAGTATTTTATTTTCTGTCCTTGTGGGTTAAGTTGCTTAGGATAATGGCCTACAGTTCCATCCATGTTGCTGCAAAAGGTACATTTTTGTTCTTTTTATGGCTGTATAGTCCATGGTGTATGTATGCCACCAATGGTATGTGTACTGTTTTTTTTATTCAATCCACTGCTGATGGACACTAGGTTGATTCCATGTTTTTGCTATTGTGAATAGTGTTGCAATGAATGTATGCGTTCATATGTCTTTTAGATAGAATAAATTATTTTCATTAGTAGCAGGATTTATGGATGAATGGGAGTTCTATTTTAAGTTCTTATAGAAAACTCTATGCTGGCTGAACTAATTTGCATTCCCAACAACAGCATATAAGCATCCCCTTTTCCCTACAGCCTCACCCGTATCTATTGTTTTCTTGGCTCTTTATTATTTGCCATTTTGACTGGTGTGAGATGGTATCTTATTGTTGTTTTGATTTGTACTTCTCTAATGATTAGTGATGTTGAGCATTTTTCACGTTTGTTGGTCACTTCTAAATCTTTTGAGAAGCATCTGTTCATATTCTTTGCCCATTTTTTAATTGCATTTATTTTGCTTGTTGATTTAAGTTCGTTGTAGGTTCTTGATGTTAGAACATTCTCAGATGCACAGTTTGCTAATATTTTCTCCCATTATCTAGCTGTTTACTCAGTTGGTAATTTATTTTGCTGTGCAGAAGCTCTTCGGTTTAATTAGGTTCCACTTGTCAATTTTTTTGTTGCAATTGCTTTTGGGGACTTAGCCACAATTTTTTAATTATTATTATTATTATTTTTTTTTTTTGCCAAAGTCAATGTTGAGAAGGGTATTTCCTAGGTATTCTTCTAAGACTTCTATAGCTTGAGATCTTATAGTTAAATTGTTAGTCCATCATGAGTTAATTTTTTTAATGGTGAAAAGTCGGGGTCCAGTTTCATTTTTTTGTATATGGCTAGCCAGTTATCCCAGAACCATTTACTGAATGGATAATTCTTTCCTATTGCTTATTTTTGTTGGCTGTCAAAGATCATTTGTTTGTAGGTATGCAGCTTCGTTTCTGGGTTCTCTATTCTGTTCCATTGGTCTATATGCCCATTTTTGTATCAGTAGCAATGCTGTTTTGGTTACTGTAGCCTTATGGTGTAGCTTGAAGATGGGTAATGTGATGCCTATGGCTTTCTTCTTTGTGCTTAGGATTGCTCTAGCTATTCTGGCTCTGTTTTGGTTCCATATGAATTTTAGAATAGTTTTTCCTAATTCTGTGAAAAGCGGCCTTTATATTTCAAAACATCATTGAATTAAAAGGCACTGAATCTATACATTGCTTTGGGCAGTATGGCCATTTTAATGATATCGATTCCTCTAATCCATGAGCATGGAATATTTTTGCTTTTATTTGTTTCATCTCCAATTTCTTTCAGCAGTGTTTTACAGTTCTCCTTGTAGAGATCTTTCACCTCTTTGGTTAGCCATATTTCTAGGTACTTCATTTTTTAGTGTGGCTATTTTAAATGGAATTGTGTTCTTAATTTGGCTCTCAGCTAGAACATTATTGGTATATACAACTAATACTGATATTTGTACATTGATTTTGTATCCTGAAACTTTACTGAAGTTATTTATCAAATTTAGGAGCCCTTTGGCAAAGTCTTTATAGTTTTCTAGGTATAGAATCATATTGTCAGCGAAGAGAGATTGTTTGACCTCTTCTTTTCATATTTGGATGCTTTTTTATTTTTCTCTCATGCCTGATTATTCTGACTAGCATTTCCCATTATATTTTAGTTTCCTACCCAATCCCATACCTGGCCAATATAGATAGCCATCAAATAGCTCTCTTGGTTCCACTCCCTATTTCTAAATGCCAAGCAAACACAGGTGAAGAAACTAATCCATAACATTGGGCCCCATTTTAAGTTGCCACTGTTGCCAATGAAAGTAGTCTCCCAAAGCTTTGAGGATATTCTGTCTGAATCAGATCCCTATGCCGGGTCTGGTGAGTTTTATTTTGTTTTGAGGAAAATGACAACATTGCTTTTAGTATTATATTCAATTGAGAAAATACTTTACTTGGGTTCTCAAAAATTCAGTCCTTAATAAGAATTCACAATTAATTTGTATTTATATATATGTACATACTTGCATATATAAGCACATACATATACAAACATATATAATATGCATACAGACATGTATGTTATATACATACATATTGCATGCATGCATATATGTTATATATGTAAATACATGCATATTATAAATATGCATGCATATATATGTATATATAATTTATAACTTATTCATTATGCTTAAATATTGGCTGCAAATTCAAAGCATCTGGATCAGAAAGAGATCTCTTGCCTTTAACAAATGTTGTGCCTAAGTAATTCTTCTCTTCATGACATAAGCGGTCATGAATCCAAGTCACCAATTAGGATTTTCATTTCTTGTAAAGTGAATTCCCCTTTCAGTGTCCATAAAGGTCTTATTTGGAGCCATCTTAATCTCGCACAGAAGTTTGTTACAGTAACACTGAACCTCAAAGGGAAACTCCCTGGGGTCTTGATCCAGGAAGAGCCTCATCCTTTGCACAGATGTATCCACTTATTCCCCAGGCCTGTTTCTTGTGTGCCAAGGAATAATGAGGAAACAGTCTCCGTCAAATCACAAAACATGTGGTTACATATACCCCTAAAGCAATGGGTACCTACTCACCTTAAAATTATTTTAAGATGAAAAGCACAGTTGATTCTTCCCATAACAGCACAAATCTCCTCTCAGGTGGTTTACTGTCTGCAGCTTTAGACAGAGAAGTCTAGAGAATTTTAAATTCTGTCTCACTAATCAACATTCAATGGGGACTGTGGCACTGCCTTCCAACCACTTTCCACTTATAACACACATTAAAAAGAAAAAGATTATATCTGTATGCCACACTGGAATAAACTGGAATGAATTTGAAAGTGTTTATATGGGGCTTGGTTTAAAAAAGTGTTACATTTTTAATGTAATAAAATAATGTTAGAAAAATAGAATAAAAGTGTTAGAAAGGATATTAAGTATTGGATTTACATAAAACTTCCAAGTAAAGTCTTTTTAATTTTTTGCTCTAATGAGGAACTTGAGCTTGCTTTCACAAACATAGATTTTATGTTTGGTTTTATGATTGAGCTGGCTACAGGCAATTCCTAATCATGATTTTAAATGATGATATTTCTTTAAATCCTTAAGAGGTCACAATGAGAAAAAGTTTATTTACAAATAGATAATAAACATTTTAAAAACCATTTTTTTCACCTTTTATAGGTGCCTAAAAACTAGCAATTGACATTATATTTAAAGAATCTAAAGAGCATTTGCTTTTCTCTCATTTACAAATGGTAGGTTGGAAATCTTCTTGTAATGAAACTGGATTTCAACCCCCCCCCCCCCCCAATCATTTTGTTGTGATAATATATTTCAAAATAGTGGAGAATATCTAATTTGCAGAATATGCATCCATTTTTAGGCCAGTCATACTACAGCTAGCTTGGATGCACCGACAAAACATATCTGTCACAAACACACAAATTCAAGATCTGCTCCTGAAGAAACACCCTCCAGGAGTTCTCTCATGGCTTCTCTGACCCTCACCTCTGACCAGCTCATCTGGAGCCTTGTTCCATGTCGCTAACATTAACTGCTTCAGCAACAACCCAGGGTGCTTTCACTGGATGCTAAAATAAGTTTTCTCAAGGCAGAGCATCTCTTTAGTGTATAGAAGATTATATTAAAGAGTATCAAATGTGATTCCTTGAACTCCTGCCCGATAACCTACTGATTGCCAAATTATCGGTCCAAACTAACATTAACAGCACTATCTCTTGCAAACTTTTTATAAATGCAAACTCACAAGCTCCACCTGAGACCCACAGAATCAGAAACTGTGCTGGTGTGGATTTTTGATTCATGCTCAAGTTGAAAACCACTTGGCTGAAGGAAACGATATTGAACACGACATCTATAATCCACTCAAAAGCACAAAAGTTAGGAAGCCCTGTGTCTGTTTTGTTGTTGTTGTTGCTGAAATTATAGAGATTTCTTCAACATTTTGTAAGAAAAATCTTCGAGGTGTGATGTCCACGTGAAGAAAGCTACACATTGTGTGAAGGTCATTGTCTGTATTGCTTCCTGATGCACTTTCAAACTTGGCTCAGTGGCCCAGAGTTTTGTAAATTGCTCCTTCCGTGCCCATTTATACATGGGCAACCTTACTAGAGTAAGTCACTACCCGGGTAATATTGTCCAAAAAGGACCATGAAAACATATTTTTTTTACCTCCCAAAAAATCTCACCAATTCACCTTCTGTGGTGCCTAATATTCCAGAATTGAAGATGCTAATCTGAGGGTGGGCATTTTACCTCCAGCAGGACTCCTGTAAGAAGTAAATGGTTTTATGATGGGGAAAACAGCTACTATCTATCAATGCCTTTGTTTATAAGATTAATATTGAAAACCAAGTAACACTGAAAGAATGTGATAGAGATCAAGAATGGTTGAGATTTGGTGAAGTGGAAAATAAGATGAAAAAGAAGGCAGAAAAAAAGAGAATAATAGCAAAAAATAATCTGAAAATGAGAGAGACTGCCCAGCATGACATCCTAATGAGTTAAGGGTCAGTGTAAACTTGGCCATTTAAGTGTATGTTGAAGTGAGGAGAAGGAAAAGCAGAGAAAGAAAGAGAAGAATAATGAGAAAATGAGAAAAGGAGGAAGAGGAGGAAAAGGGAACTTGTGAGTTTTCTTTAATACCTGCTCTGGTTAGATCTTTTTTAACCCATCATTCACAATGGCAAATGTTATCTTTGCATGCACACATATCACCAATAAGAAATCTAGTTTCACTTCAGAGAGGCTTTACTTAAAAGACAGCAATAATTTGATCAACCAGTTTATTCCATGCAATTTTTAACCATCTCTGGAATATCAGAAATCGAAGGGTTCTTACATAGTGTAGAATTTAGAAGGTTCAGAGCCTGTTTGTCTGATGCCTATTTGCCTATCTGTCAAAGCTGTAAATTTCTCTCTAAAATTCTCAAAAATAGAGAAATTTGGGGACCCATGGTGGAATGAAATCTAAAAGAGAAGCACTCTACTTGTAGACACATTGGAATACTATACTGTTTTGTTTACCAGAAAGCATTAGCAGGACTTATTTGTGCCTGGATATATGTGATTTCAGGGATATTTCCACTAACTTCAGGCACCCTGAAAACTTACATGCATTTCAGTTATTTTTGAAAAGGTAACGCCTCTCAATAATGCATTCCTAACTTCCCATTTCCGTTCTCCACCAGAAACATGCACCACTACCAACAACACCATCACCACGATCCTTAAACAGTGGTGACCAAAGCCGGTGTACAACATCACCAGGAGAGAAAGCTTAGGCCTGAACAGAACAAGCTTAGGTCCACACTGGCTTGAATATAGCTTTCATTAAACAAACATAGATAAGAGTGTGAATAAGATTAAACTGGAACTACAAAGTGACCCACTGAATAAACCTATTATTCTCTGAAATAGATGTTCAGGCATTCCTGGAGCCATATTTACTACATTTAAATACATGCCTTAGGTTATTATTGCTATCGTACTCCTTTCCTCCAAGTCAGCAGATACACGGGGCAAATATTTGAGAAGAAATAAGAAAGGGAGTTGAGAATAGTAGAAAGTGTTTCTCAGTTCTGCTTCCCCTGGGTTGGCTGGACCATCACATGCCTTGCATATGCAGACTCACAGTATCTCAACACCAGAAGCAAGAGAGCAGATTTCTTTCTGAAATCTCCTTCATGAGTCCTTACATTCACTCTGTTTCAGTGGCCCAGATTAAGTCACATGCACTTTGACCCGGGGGAGGCATACGTGAATAGGCTTAGACCCACATTAGGTACCCACTGTTGGGATTGGAGATGGAATTCCCACTTAAAAAATATTCTGTGAATGGAGGCAGGATGGTTCCATGAAAGCAAAATTGAAGTATTATTATCAGAAAAAGGAGAAATTATTACTGGGTATCATAAAGTCACACACGTCAACTACACTATGAACAACCTTAAATATGAGCTGAAATACAAAAATGTTAAAAGCAGCATGCACTGGCACACAGAAAACTAGCCTAGCAGTTGGGAAACTTCATTGGCTCTCCATCTAATTCACTGTGTGGTCTTGCAAAGGATTAGTCAGACTTTATTCTGCAGGAGAACCTGCAATTCTCCGAAGTTATCCTCAGTCTCCTCAGGCATCTAACGAAGAGAGACTCCAGCAAACCCAATGCTCAGAGATAACCATTGGTAACATACATATGCTATTATTTTATACATATACACACAGACTTTTTTCTAAGCTTAATTATGCTTTACTAATTTGGGGCATGAGATAAGGTCACAACTCTTTAATGTTCTTTTTTTTTTTTTTTTTTTTTGAGATGGAGTCTCGCTGTGTCCCCCAGGGTGGAGTGCAATGACACGATCTCGGCTCACTGCAACCTCCACCTCCTGAGTTCAAGTGATCCTCCTGCCTCAGCCTCATGAGTAGCTGGGATTACCGGTATGCACCACCATGCCTGGCTTATTTTGTATTTTTAGTAGAGATGCAGTTTCACCATGTTGACAAGGCTGGTCTCAAACTCCTGACCTCAAATTATCTGCCTGCCTTGGCCTCCCAAACTGCTGAGATTACAGACATGACCCACTGCACCCAGCCTAACGTTCAATTGTAAGTGACTTGCATTGTCATTCCTGTAGCCAAAAGAGGGTCCATCTGCTTGTCACTTGTAGGAAGAAGCCAAAATAACAAGAGTAAGTTGTGATAAAAAGAGAGTGAATTTTATTATTTGTTGACAGCAAGGGGAAAGTGGCCAGAATCCTTTCCAAAAATTGCCACTTTCCAATTTCTGGAGAGAGTGCAGGGGTTTAATAAGAGGGGCTTGGAATGCAGAAGAGGTATAGGGGCTAGGAAGTGCCAGGCAGTGTGACTTGCTCTGATGGCTTATCTTGAATTATTGTTCCATCTGGTGAAGGGGCTGGCAGCATCATGGCTCAACCATGGTACAAATCAATCAGTCAATGTTGCAATCAGCCTCTAGCCTGAAGTGAACTCCAGCCTGGATGTAATCCCCTGCCAGGGAGAGAATTCTGGAGGTGCCTGGTTCACATCAGGCTTCAGCCACTGAAGCTTCTATGGAGATAGGTGACTAGATAAGCAAGCATGGTGTGAGCTTAACAAGCACACAGGTAAACAAATGTCCATAAGGCATGGAAGCATAAGTGGGAAAGGGAAGGGAGTGGAGTTTTAAAGCACATTCCAAGGCTGCATTTCAAGATGAAGAAAACACATCTGTAGTTTGCCTCAAAGCACACCTTGAGACTGGGGAGAAAGAAGGAAAGAAAACAAAAGTTTTCATTTTTTTGTTTTTTGATTTTGATGGAGTCTTGCTCTGTCACTAGGTTGGAGTGCAGTGGTGCAATCTCGACTCACTGCAACCTCCACCTCCCAGGTTCAAGCGATTCTCCTGCCTCAGCCTCCTGAGTAGCAGGTACTACAGAAAACAAAAGTTTTAAAACACAGTGTGAAGCTAAGCTGCTCAGTTACATTCTCACAATGAGGAAAATTTCATATTCTTTCTTTTTTACTCTGAGATTACCCTCCTGGGCAAAGACTAATAATTCCTTATACTTATTCAGTCAAAGGATCAATATTTTGTTACCTTTTTCTTATTACTGGAAATAGAATCCTCAAGCTCTTGGAGGCTTGGGGATGTCACAACCACAATAAGGCATCCTAGAATGTCCAATTGATGTGCTAAAATATGCTGTCGGTGACTCCTGAAGCCTTGGTTGAGCAATAGGAAAGGCTAGAAATGTACTCCCTTTACTCATTGCTTCTAGAACCATCAGTACAGATCCAAGATACAGTCATTCTTCGAGATCAGAGAAAGATTTCTGCAGTATTAAAATGACACAGGATTCCTAGTTTATACCAAAATAGGTGGCTATCTTCCTAGAGAATACCCAAGTTCCAGGGTTGAGTGGGCAGAGGGTGTTTCTCGATCAGCTCAAGAATAGCTCCTCCTTGGCACTAGCCAAGCCTTTGTTTACACAGAAGTTGACTCTCTTCCTTCTCATGGTTAGTTTCTTTTTGGGTTTTGGTGAGTTTGTTTGGTGTCCTTTCCTGTCTACTGATCTATGAGGACTGACTATTCATAACATACTAACATTCCAAGCCCATGTCCCCAGCCCCATCCCAAAGTGTGTCAGGGTCTTGATTTCTTTCTTTCCAAGAAGTTTCTTGGCTCTTAATAAAAACTACCTACCCTTTTTCTCAGTAGCCTTTGTGCTCCATACACCAAGGTGTAGGGGAGGATCGTCCTATGTCATGAGGGGAAAATCCTCTTATACTTTCCTTCCACAATTCCATGGCCTACATGAGGGCTTCCCCCCCAGTTAAAATAGTAACAGAGAATATACACCACAATACTGATTTCCCTAAAATAGAAATAGATGTTTTGGTAACTTTTTAATGTAAACTCTGTAGATGAATCCTAGTTAAAATAGAAGACGTACTAAGCACCAGATCTCTCTCTCTCTGTCTCAATCTCTTTCTCTCTTTTATGAACACACAAACAGAGACAATGCAATGAAAAATAGGAAATGGCTAACTAGGAAAAAAAGAGTTTTGAGGTTGAGTGGCTGGTTGAGTTAAAATACTCAAGGTCAGATTTAATTTTCAATGTTCAGTTATTTTAATAGGCAAAATGCATATATGTCAGGATACCTCTATTCAGAGGATTATTTTCCTACCCTTATGTCTTCTTATACCAAAAAACATTATACAACATTCTGATTGGCAAATCACTTCTGTTTCCATATTTGCCTTATGTAGTTTCAGCCGTCTGTTTGTGGTATGAGTATTTTTTTCACATGCAGAATCCAAACTGGATTCTCCACCAGTTTGTGAGGCAGACCCTTGGAGGATTCTTGCCTATCATGGGGCAAACTGCTTCAAAAGTGAATAGCTTTCAGAGCCCTCTTGTGACATGCCTAGGCCAGCAATGATTTTGATGATGACTTCCAATCCCAAATCCATTATCTCATTAGAGGAGGGCTTAGTGGTCAGGCCTTCTGTGACAACAGCATTAAACAGTAATCTGATATAGATTTCTTGCTAGAACTTGGCAATCATTTTATAACTTCATTTGTTTCAGTGCTGTAAAAGTTACCATTTTCAGAAGAATTCACATGGATCTCTATCAGCTCTACTTCAGGACAGGAGTTTATCATCATTACTTTTTATTGCTATCTTCTTCCTTGGAGAGAAAAATTACTAAATACATTATGAGTATTAGGGAGCTCTGGGCCATAAATGCAATTCAAACACTTACTGAAACATTCCACATCAGTATTTTCCTTATTGATTTGGAATCAATGATAAAAATACTTTTATAGAGACAACATTTTCCTTTATTCTGGCTTTTTTAATAACTAGAACACTTTTTCACCAGATATATCTTCTCTACCTTGTCTACATTTTTTACTCCTTTGCTCGAAGTTACCGTTAAATAAGACCTAACTTGACCACATCATTAAAATTTGTAATCTGTTCTACAGTATTTACAATCTGCCTTATCCCTTGCTGTATTTTCCCCACAGCATTTATCATCTTTTAATATAATAAATAAAATTAGACAATTTGCTGTTCATTGTCCATCTCTACTTTCTACAATGTACACCATAAAGGCAGGAATTTTTGACTGCTTTGTTCAGTAATGTTTCCCCAGTACATGGTACTGTGTTTGACATGTGGTGACCCCCTCAATAAGAATTTGTCATGTGAATGGATGAATGCCTAAATTTATGAATAAATAACTAAAAACCAAAAAAAATGGTGACAAGTTATCTATCTAAACAATTTGGTATGACAGTGAATAATCTACTGAAATAACATATGATTTAACAAGAAAAAGAAGTAAATAGTTGTCAAATAATGGTACCTTTTAATTTTACTTATAAAAGTAGATCACAATTTACAAGTAGAATTGTTTAATTATGCAATATACGTCTGACTTAATAGTGTTTTCAGTTTATAATTTTGAGTCTTTTTATGTTACCATTTTAATATGAAGTCCAATATTTTCAATTTTTTTTCACTGAAACAGGTGAGAGAAGTTATACATAATTTTAGTGTGGCCATTACAATAATGCTATTTGTGGCTGTCATGACCCTTGAGTCACAAAAGATGAGACAAATTATCATTTTTTTAGGTAATAAGTTTTACTGCTAATTCAGATCTTTGTGTTATGTGTCCCAAAGCTCTCTTAGGTTCTAACAGTGACAGATATTGATTCATTTAAATAAACATCGTGCATAACTTTTTATGTTATATTGTTTTTAAAATTCTTTTAGATTTGGTAGAATGATTATAAATTATGTTTTGATTATTTGTATTCACTGCAATGCCTTAGGTATTGGGCATAGGTAGTGTGTTAGTCAAGGTTCTTCAGAGAAGCAGGAGCAATAGGATATCTTGTGTATGTGCATGTGTGTGTCTGTACGTGTAAAGAGAGAGAGACAGAGATGTATTATAAGGAATTGGCTCATGTCATTATGGAGGTTAAGAAGTTTCAAGATCTTTAGGTGGCAAGCTGGAGACTCACGAAAGCTGATGCTGTAAGTTCCAGTGTGAGTCTGAAGACAGATAATCAATGTCCAGCTGGAAGACAGTCAAGAAGAGAGAGAGAATGAACTATCTTTTACTCAGCAGTTTTGTTTTATCCAGGCTTCTAATGGATTAGGTGAAGCTCTCCCACATTGCAGAGGACAGTCTGCTTTACTATAATAACTCTATGGATTCAAAAGTTAATCTTCCCCAGAAATATCCTCACAGACACATCCAGAATAATGATTAACCAAATATCGGGTCACCCACACGCCAGGGAAGTTAGCACATAAAATTAACGATCATATTAGTATGTTAGGACAGTGTGGCTCACTGAGCAGTCAGGTTCCTGAAGTTTAAGTAGCATAAGTCCAAGCCACCATTCAGCAGGTGGCTCCCACAGCCACTCTGCCTCTAGTCAGAAAGAGTTATTTTATCTCAAATTGTTGTTTTAATCAATTGCTTCTGTATCATCTTAATTTTACACAGCTCTACTTTTTATAGATGGGGAGCAATTCAGATGCTTCAATATTTAACCTTTATATGTGAAGAATACCTTTTGTGTTCATTCGATAAGAACCATCTTGATATCTTGTCTATATTACCAGTTTTACATATCTGATTATTTTACTTTGGTTTTCCATGGCTTAATTTCTAGATGGATAACCTATCTTAAATTCATTATTCAACAGCACTACTATAATACTTTAAATATAAAATTTACAAAATAAACAATCATAGCATTTCTAAAGACTCCTATGTGCAATTAAAATTTTTATATGTCATCTTTGAGTGTTAGCCTAGGGGTAGTATAAATTTTAGTGCATGACTTGTGGAACAACATGTAACACTTTAGTGAATACCACTGGAAACTCATATATGACTTTACAGTGTGTAATGTCTGCCCCTGTAGAGTATAAGAGTGGACAGGCCGGGCACAGTGGCTCACACCGGTAATCCCAGCACCTTGGGAGGCCAAGGCAGGAGGATCACTTGAGGACAGGAGTTCAAGGCCAGCCTGGCCAACATGGTAAAACTCCGTCTCTACTAAAAATACAAAAATTAGCTGGGTGTAGTGGTGGGCACCTGTAATCCCAGCTACTTGGGAGGCTGAGGCAGTAGAATCACTTGAACCTGGGAGGCAGAGGTTTCAGTGAGCCAAGATCATGCCATTGCATTCCAGCCTAGATGACAGAGTAAGACTCCATCTCAATTAAAAAAAAAAAAAAAAAAAAAGTGGACAAATTACCTGTATAGATTCAAGTTTTCTCTATATCTACAAATCTAATTACTGCTAGTCAGTGTAGAAGCCTCTCCAAGTCCATTCTTTTTTCCTTATTGTATTACCCTCAGG
This sequence comes from Rhinopithecus bieti, assembly GCF_001698545.2. NCBI lineage: Eukaryota > Metazoa > Chordata > Mammalia > Primates > Cercopithecidae > Rhinopithecus > Rhinopithecus bieti. Next base: position 79,304 of record NW_016814745.1, on the reverse strand, counting down.
TATTTTCAGAAGAATTTGGATAGAAAAAAATTCTTTTAGGATTGAACTGTAGTGTAAAAGCCTATGGTTTCATTAGTGAAAAATAATAGAAATCAAAATATAGGTGCTACGGGTCACATTGTATTATTCACAAAAGGACTGGTAATAAATCAGTTGCTATTTTATCATCTGAACATTGTGCCCTTTAATAAGAAACTCCTCCCCTCTCCCAAGAGTATAGCAAAAAATACAAAGACATAGGACACACAGAATTTTAGACAGCATCTGTATACTATTAAGGAAGCACAGAAATAAAAGGAGATCAGCCATGTTCAATTATTTGAAATGTCATCTATATCCTCCATTAAGTTTTTAATTTGCAATAAACTATATGCTACAGTGTGGATGTTAGTGTGTATGTGTGTATTTGGTTTAGAACATGTATCTGTTGTAAAACCAATTTATCTTATACACACACACAATCCAGGAACCAACTGAGGAAGTAGTAAATGTTAGGACTTTGGTATAAAGTCTAGTAATTTAGAGACATTTTAAGGTTTTTAACTATAGCTGCTTTTGTAATTTTAGCTTTTATGTAAAAGTCCGAGTCTTCATGGATTAAAATATGCCACATGTGTATTTTTCATCTTGTATTTAGTGACAAACACACCTTTACTTCAGTAAGAGAACAAAGATAATCTGAAAAAAATTAAAGCTCCCCCCGCCAAAAAAATTGAATTTACGAATAGAAGCCTTATTGTTTTGTTCTAGAAGCATTAGTTAAGAAAAAATCTTTAAATAGAGCAGTCACAAAATTCTCAAACTTCTCATACACACACACACACACACACACACACATACACGTACATATACACATACAACTTAATTTAATGTAAAATTATCTAACTTTGGAATTAGAACCTTTCAAAATAAATTTTCACTGCATTTACTGAAGGAAGTAATGTGACAATTTACTCTCTCATTCGAGGCTCAACCACAAGTTTTAAAGTGACACCCAGAATTTTTTTCTAAGATTTTATCCTTGGGAATAGTAAGAAGGGCTTTATCATCCAGTGTCATCTACATTCTAAGCATGTTGTCATCTTTTATTCAATTCAGGATGTACCGTGAATTTCTGGAAAAGTCATTCAGAAAATTAAATTTTGTTTTGAATGTAAGATTAGAGTGAAAAACAAAATTATTGGTTTAAAACATAGTTTAATTTCTTGATTGCTCGACTGATTGGCCTACATTGTAAAACAGATAAAGTAACAATCCTTCATATTTTTGCAGAGTCACTGCTTTAGTCTGTTTTGTGCTACTATAACAGAATATTGGAGACTGAGTAATTTATAAGAAACAGAAATTTATTTTCTCACAGTTTTAGAGGCTGAGAAGTCTAAAATCAACACTCTGGAATGTGGTGAGGGCCTTCTTGCAGTGTCATCTCATGACAGAGGGAAAGAGGAGGAAAAAGTACACGCAACGAAGAAAGAAAAGGGGACTGAATTCATCCTTTTAAAAGCACCTCACTCTCATGATAACAGCATTAATCTGTTCATGAAGGCAGAGCTCTCATGGCCCAATCACCTCTCAGCAGCCTCCACCTCCCAACATTGTCACACTGGGGATAAGTTTCCAGCACATGAATTTTGGGGCACACATTCAAACCACTGCAATCCCAATATACATTAAATCATTCCAGAACAATCACATATTTACCTTTGGGGAAAATTTTAAAGGAAAGTTTTACATTTTGCTGGAAGTTTTTCTAAGCGCATTTTAAAATTTGTTTCCACTTAAAAAATTATGTTTACCAACATATATGATCTTTCTCAGTAAAAGCAAAGAGGGAGAAAGAAGAGAAAATCTATCAAGGTTTTTTTTTTCCCCCTGCCTATGCTTGCCAGCAACTGCACAGAAGAGCTCAACAAACCCCAGGAGAGGAAGGGAAGTAGAGAATATTAGATTCAATAATAATTCAGCTTCCCTGTATCTCTAGCAATCTCCTGCACTACTAGCTGCATAGCTCCATGCCATGAAATTTGCAGATGTACTGAAACCACACTTTGGCTGTTTCTGCCTTGCTACCACATTGTGGCCAGCTGACTGCATTCTCTACATTACATCGAATTTTAGGATGTTTAAAAGGAGCAATAGAGCAGAGATTTTAAGATATGAAGGGACATAAGGACCAGTTAAATTGTGATTCTACTGCCTCTACAATCTGCAAACACAACATTAGATAACATTTTGATAGTCCGAATATCATTCATTCTATCCACAGAATGTGACAGTGATTTCCTCCTTCTTGAAATATCTTTCATGGCTTTTATCAAACCAGTTATCCTTTGATTCTTCTTCAAGCTCTGCTGGTTTTTTTTTTTTTTTTTTTTTTTTTTTTTTTTTTTTTTTTTTTTT
>NW_016814745.1:59092-74336 GCF_001698545.2 Rhinopithecus bieti | reverse complement strand
TTCCACCCTGTGAGGTGTGGGGTGTCAGACTGCCCCTAGTGGGGGATGTCTCCCAGTTAGGCTACTCAGGGGTCAGGGACCCACTTGAGCAGGCAGTCTGTCCCTTCTCAGATCTCAACCTCTGTGTGGGGAGATCCACTGCTCTCTTCAAAGCTGTCAGACAGAATCGTTTGCATCTGCAGACGTTTCTGCTGCTTTTTTTTGCTGTTGTTGTTTAGCTGTGCCCTGTCCCCAGAGGTGGAGTCTACAGAGACAGGCAGGCTTCCTTGAGCTGCTGTGAGCTCCACCCAGTTCGAGCTTCCCAGCAGCTTTGTTTACCTACTTAAGCCTCAGCAATGTGGGCGCCCCTCCCCCAGGCTCGCTGCTGCCTTGCGGTTAGATCACAGACTGCTGTGTTAGCAATGAGGGAGACTCCATGGGTGTGGGACCCTACCGGCCAGGTGTGGGATATATTCTCCTGGTGTGCCCGCTTGCTTAAAGCGCAGTATTGGGGTGGGAGTTACCCGATTTTCCAGGTGTTGTGTGTCTCAGTTCCCCTGGCTAGGAAAAGGGATTCCCTTCCCCCTTGGGCTTCCCAGGTGAGGCGATGCCTCGCCCTGCTTCAGCTCTCGCTAGTCAGGCTGCAGCAGCTGACCAGTATGGATTGTCCGGCACTCTCTAGTGAGATGACTCCAGTACCTCAGTTGAAAATGCAGAAATCACCAGTCTTCTGTGTTGCTCACGCTGGGAGTTGGAGACTGGAGATGTTTCTATTCGGCCATCTTGCTCCGCCCTCTCGGCTTTTCTCATCTGCTCACACTATACAGTTTTAAGTGCCCCACACTCAGTCCTCAGTTTTTTACTTATTGTGAATTCATTCCTTAGGGAACCCAATGTAACTATGGTTGCAAAGACCATCTATATCCACTGATGCAAATTTGTATGTGCAGCCCCCAAAATTCCTTAAACTTCAGGCATCATATCATTAAACTGTACCAACATTTCCACTTGAATGTCCAGTAGGCCTCTGGACCTCAATATGCTCAAATATTCACTCCTGATCTCAACCACTATGATACTTTCTGCATACCCTTCTGTGACCCATCCCCACCCCTCACCTCCCTGTCCTCAGGACTTCCTCTTCTCCGGAAAAGAAACTTATTTTTCTGTAGTTGCCCAAGACGAAAAGATATTGCCTGCATCATTGACTCCTCTATTTCTCCCAGAACTCAATTCATTTGCAAATTTTATTGGTGCTACCCTCAAAGTACACTGAAATGGAAATCATTCATCTTCATCTACTCTTGCTCTCATTGACCTTTCACATTATGAGTTTAATCATAACATGCCTCTGGTTAGAAACATTGGATGATCCTCTCTTTCCCTGAACATCAAAGCCAATGTCTTTACAAGGTCCTATATAAATTATTCCATTTAGATCCTCTCAAATTTCATTTCCCACAACTTTCTCTCACTCTATTCTGGTGATGCTGGTAGATCAGGCACTCTCTAATGCCAGGCCATTTTACTTTTTGTTTTCTCTGTCAGAAAGTGGTATCACCACATATACAAAGCACTCACTCCCTTCACTTCTTTCAGATTTTAACTTCAATGTAATTTGTTCAGAGAAGTCTCCCTGGTCATTGTATATAGTAATTCCCCCTCTCACTCTCTCCATATACCTATTCTCTTCCTCCATAGCCTTTCTCATGATCAGATATATTTCTCTTCATATTTGGCTTACTGACTATCCTACCACTGAATTATAAACTATAGAAGTTGGGCCTTTATTCAAAGCTGTTTTTTCACATCTGGAAAAATGCCTGGTATATATACAGTAGACAGTTTTTTCATACATCTAAACCACAGAAAGATTCACTGCCAACCTAATGAAGTTTAACCTACAGTCCTCTTATTTGACATGGGCCCCTGTAAGTACTGAGAACTGTTGGGAGGTGTTTAGTGTTGCAGGTGTTCAGTGTAGGTGAGAGTAAAGCCAGTTTAGAATTACGAAGTATGCAAGCATATATGGAAAACTGCCTGAAGGAATCTCAGATGAATTCTGCATGACTGACTTCAGTAAATTGTCAAGATTTCTTTCCTCATTCTAAATAAATATTTTTTCTCATCTCAAATTCTTGGTTACACAATGTTGTATTCTGTTTTCTTAAGGGGATCCCCTCAAATTCTATAACAGCCCCCAAAATTGAGCATCTGCCAACATAGATCACCCAGCTTTTCCAGGAACAGACAGCAGGCAAGTTTGTTGGCAATCAAGTATCCTCTCCAAAAGAAGATATCCAGACCCTGTGTGACTACTCTTGGATCACAAAGGATTCATCCTGACAGCATTATCAAGTCTAAGGTTGCTTTAACAAGCCAGTGATCTCTCTGTTCTTTAGTACCAACGTCAAAGAATAAATTAGCATGAATAGTATACAAATATAAGTATTGCATGTATCTTTAGCTGTGATAATGCACAATTACAGATACAGATCACAGCAGAACTCACTTTTAAAAACGAGTTAATAGTCACATTTTTTATTTTCATATTTTCCCAAAAGAAAACAAAATTGAATATATGATAACTATTAAAGGGGTATTTAAGTCCATAAGAAAAAATTATCTAAAATATTTTAATTATGGATTTCTCCAAATTGTCTACACTTTTACATGTATACTTCAAATAGTTCTAATTTTGTTTTGTTTTCTAAATCATCAATTCTGGTTTGATTTTTCTTTCGCTTTTCTTAGGTCTTCCTTGTGACTGTGGTTAATTATGCCTAATGAGAATATTTGGTTGATTTTCATTCTTTTATTAGTATTAAGGAAATTATACAAGTTTAGAAATTTTATCTCATGGTCGGGTGCTGTAGCTCACACCTGTAATCCCAGTATTTTGGGAGGCCAGAGAGGGAGTATCACTTGAGGTCAAGAGTCTGAGACCAGTCTGGTTTACATGGTAAAAACCCATCTTTACTAAAAATACAAAAAATAGCCACCTGTCATAGCACACACCTGTAGTTCCAGCTACTCAGGTGGCTGAGACACAAGAATTGCTTGAACCTGGGAGGTGGATCTTGCCTCCTTGCAACTTCCACCTCCCAGGTGAGGGTGAGTCTGAGGATGAGGATGAGGGTGAGGGTGAGGGTAGGTGAGAGAGGGTGAGAGAGGGTGAGAGAGAGAGAGAGAGAGAGAGAAACCTTTTAATGAGACTGGGGTTTCTCTTATATTTGTTTCATGTGATAGCTTCTAGTTTATTACTTAGTGGTCCGAAATTATATTCTATAAAATATCTGCTTTTTAAAATGTGTAACATTTTTGTCATGAGTTGATTTTTATAAATGTCTATGAGTACTTCAAAAGTAGTTGTTCTCAGCCTAGAGTAGTAATTATTTTTTAATTTATATAATACAATGAGGTATATCTTGAAATACATGTATCTTGGTTCAGAAAACTCAGGGCTGCTTATCCAAAAAACAATATACATTTTTACTGGAAAGCTAGCACCAGTTATGTGAGTATGGAGACAATTGAGCTATTTGAATATATCAAGAATAAAGTGGACTTCTTTTTTTCAAGAAACAGAAGCTTTAAAAGTTTGCAATACAGGTTGAGTATCCCTTAACCAAAATGCTTCGGGACAGAAGTGTTTTGGATTTTGACTTTTTTTTTTTTCAGATTTTGGATTATTTGCATATACATAATGAGATATCTCTTGGGTGTGGGACTCAAGTTTAAATACAAAATTTATTTATGTTTCATATATACCCTATACATATAGCCTGCAGGTAATGTTATATAATACTTTTAATAATACTGTGCATAAAACTGATCAGAAGGCAAAGGTGTCAATATCTTCACCACCCAAGTTCTCAGTTTTTGGTTATTTAGCATCATTATCATTCCCGACTATATATGTGTGTTTTTTTTTTTTTTTTTTTTTTGATACAAGGTCTCATTCTGTTGCCCAGACTGGAGAGCTGGAGCACAGTGGCATGATCTCGGTACACTGCAACCTTGACCTCCCAGTGATATAGCTCTGATGAGTGGAGGAACACCAGGGCTCTTGTCTCACATCAAATTAGATAAGACTACACAGACACATGTAGAGTGGTTTTAAGGAGAGAACAGTTTAATAGTAAAGAAGAGGCAAGAAGGAAGGGAGAAGGAAGAAGAAAGAAGCTCCTTTGTACAGAGACATAGGGAGGGGGACTCCAAAGTCAAAAGAGGAGGAGGTCCCCACCTGCCAAGATACCCGCCAGGTATATATACAGAGGCGGAGGAAATGGTGCCTGATTTGCACAGGGCTTAAGGGATTGGTTTGACTAGGCATGTCATTTATGTAGCCTGCGAAAAAGCTGGCCCTCCCACTCTAGCCTTTTAATATGCAAATGAAGGGCGCCATGGATATTCTACACACGTGGGGATATGTGGGGGCAGCCATATTGCCAGGAACACACTGGGAAAGGGCAAGAAGGCCCCTCTGGGAATCACCACTTTGGTTGGACCCAGTGTCTAATGGCTGGCATTTGAATATCAAAGGTCGCCAGCGTGGCTCTAAGAGCCAGGGCTTTACAAGAAACTTTTCTGGAAATGCTTTAAAAAAATGAAAACTTCCCAAGGACGCTTTGCCTCTCTATCTGCTTATAATAATTTTTTAATATCTCTTACAACACCAGACTCAGGTGATCTTCCCAATTAACTCAGGTGATCCTCCCAATTAGCTGGGACCACAGGTGTGTAAGACCATACCTAAGTAATTTTTGTATTTTTTTTTTATAGAGACAGGGTTTTGCCATATTGCCCAGGCTGATCTCAAACTCCTTCCCTCAAGCAATCTCCCCATTTCGGCTTCCCAAAATGCTGTGATTACAGGCATGAGCCACCGTGCCTGGCCTCTGACTCTGAATTTATATGGTGCTGAAAAGCAATCATTTTTCTACCCTTATCCATACATAAGTATTCAACGGAAAAAATGGCATAGCATTAGCACAGTAAAAAAATAACGTGTCCAGGGAAACCAACAGCACAGTAGCATCATCAAAATTTCTTAAATAACAGCAACAACAAAAAACAGTAGGCTTTCAGTGTCTACCTGCAATGCTGTGCTTTGATGAAAATGTTACTGTATGGAATATTTTATGTTTTTAGATAAGAAGAAATATCAGAAACAGTTGAGGGACCAGAAAGTGGCCCCTCTAAGGATAAGGATGCATTCTGCCTAATGGTTTCTTTAAATGTTTCCACCAGAGTCATCTGCCTCATTAACAATGGTTTGTGTCTTAGAAGTCTCGCTTCGATTTTATAAACTGACATGATTTATTTTTCTGTTATGAATGCCCGCTGCTCTCGTCTTTCAATAAGCCCATTACACATTTTTATCATGTTGTGTATGGGCACTTTTTCTACAGTGTTAAAGTCATTTTCACCGTCAATATTATCATGATCACTTTGATTCAGAACCATTTTGGCTATTTTACTTTCAGTCAATGAATGAATAGCTACAACCTTATTATCAATGTTAAAAATTTCTTCAATATCCACTTCTTTCCACTAACAGACTTTCAAGGTGTATTTTTTTTTTCCATATGTAAGGAGGTCAGACATCATTTTTTTCTCACTTGACATGGAATCCTTCAAAGTCAACACCTTATTCATCATCATCACTGAGCATAGTTGCAAGCCAGAGGTTGGGCCAGGCATGTACAACTGTGTTTTTAGTCACTGTATTCCAAGCATTTGCAACAGCACATATAGCATCCTTTATGCTAAACTCCTTTTGAAAACTTTCCATGCTATGCTTCTGTTCATTGCTGCTAGTATGCTGTTCAAGAAAGTGTTTTTTATATTTACTCCTTATTGTTCTATGGATACCTTGGTCACATGGCTGAAATAACAGTCATATTTAGGAGAATATACATGGCATAAATATTATTTCTGATGAGGATTCCCGCTGGGGTATGAGAAGAACAGCTATCAAGGAAGAACAAAATCTTTCAGTCCTCATCCAGTCCAGCTTCCCTGTGGTGAGCACCAGCTGCTGATACAAAATGTTTGTGAAACCAATTAAAAAAGGTAGTTCATGCCTTTTTGTTAGCATAGTAATGGAACATTTTTAAAAATTCACTCTTTGAAAACAGCAAGGATGCAGGCTTTTCCTATCACAGTAAGTTTACACTTATGCATGCCTTCTGCACTAGCACATCCCAGCACAGTTATTCTGTCCTTGGTATCCTTAATTCCCCTAGGGGCTGTCTTATCAGCTGTAGTCAGTGTCTTTCTGGGGCAATATGCCAATACAGTGATATTTTGCCAGCATTATAGACTTGTTCAGGTGTCAGATTTTCATCAGCAATGACCTTTGCAAACTTGTCAATGAATTTCTCTGCTGCTTTGTTATCAGCAGATGCTTTATTACTGAAAATCTTTAAACATTTAATGTCACATCTTTCCTTAAATTTCTGCAACTAACCTGTTGAATATTCACACAGTTTTCTTCAGTTTTCAGTTCATTGTGATAGATCTGTGTTTGTTTCATGATCAGCATACCATTAAGTGGCATGGATTCACTGCAACACTGAGAGATCAACTCTTTCCATACAAGACTGAAACCTTCACTTTTGGCTTTGTGCAGTGTTTTTCCATTTTTCATTAAGATCTGCTTATCACTTCTCACATAGCACAGTTTATCCTCCTGTTTCTTCAGACCACATATGGTGGTCATTCCAACTCCATACTCATCTGTAGGATGTTTCAGACTGACACAGGCTGTTCAGTTTCTCCAAAGGCTTGACTTTCTGTGCTAAACATAAATGCTCCCTCTTTTTTCTTATCACTGTAACCCATAGGGGTATGTGATGTAGGCCTATTTCTTTTGACATTTTCAACAATATCTTTATAACACAGAGTAAACAAAATAACACAGTGAGTAATGTGCATAGGTCTTGGTCCCATGTAGGGCATTGTAGGAAACCTGCCCCTGGCATGCCCAGCATGTACATGTGCCATTTTATTACCCTTTGCATGAATGCTTGTATCGGGGGAACATGGAAATGTATGGAAAAGATAGTGCAGCTAAAGGGGGCTGAGCGGGTCATTTTTCCCTTTGGTACACTAAATAAATTGTATGTTGTGCATGTGCATTTTGACTGCAACCCACCACATGAGGTCAGGTGTGAAATTTTCCACTTGAGGCAACATACGGGTGCTCAAAATTTTGGATTTGGGAGCATTTGCGATTTTGAATTTTGGATTAGGTATGTTCAAGCTGTATACTAAATCCATGGAAATAAGGATCACCTCAAAGAAAAGGGAATGGATGTTATAAAGTCAACTTCTTCTAAACCAAATATAATGTTTTATATAATTTTATAAAATAAATTCTATTAATTAAAACTAAAACTCTTAACATATTCTTGCAATTTGAAAAACTATTATTTTGATATGTTCCCCAGTGTACAATAAATACATCACAAATATTAAAAGATGATTATTAAAGAGTTTAAGCCAAAGTTCACAAAATTGTTTTTTAATTTGGTTTTCAGCAAAGACTAAAGCAGAAAAAAAATTTGTGAGCCAGGCATTTCCAATCAGATTAGAATTAGAAAACCATATGTCTCCTACTTACTAAAAATGCTGGCATTTCCCTTAGACATAAACTCTAATAAATATTATATGCCTATTACATAACAGAAGAAAGGTAGGTAGTTTGAGAAACAAAATAAATACCTAAAATATGACACATTTTCAAGCCTTAAGTACCTGAACTCTCTGAGGAGGATAGATCATCTAAAATAAATTTGAGAAAAAGACAGATTATAAGTACAAATACTTTCTAACACATTTCTTTCTGATTTCTCCTGTGAAATCAAAGAAAGATGAAATTCAGTACTTGACCAGTTGATTGACAAGCTCTATGTTTACTGAAATTCTCATGTGTGGCCTTAATTCAAGCGCTTTAATTGTAAGTCACTGACTTTTAACTTTTCAAAGAAAGTATCCCCAACCCTTCCTCCAACCAAATGAATTCTGGAGCTCTCAAAGCAGATAGGAGAAATTGGGGACTAGGAACACAACCTGGGGAAGATTAAAGCAAAGGGGCCAATCAAAGACTTAGATGTACTTAACTGAACCAGAACCTTACCTGGGTAGAGGGAAAATAGGAGGAATCATTCTCCCAGTTGACAACACTTATTAAAAGTGAAGTATATATAATACATTTGACCCTTTAACAATGTGGGGGTTAGAAGTGCTTACACCAGCCCAGTCAAAAACCCACATGTCACTTTTGACTCCTTAAAATCTTGACTACTAGCCTGTAATCTCAGTAGTTGCGTTTGAGTCAAGTACTTGGCCTTTGGGAGGCCAAGGCAAGAGGATTACTTGAGGCCAAGATTTCAACACCAGCCTGAGCAACATAGCAAGACCCTGTCTCAATAAATAATTAAAATTAGCCAGGTGTGTGAGTGCATGCCTGTAGACCCAGCTACTCAGGAGGCTGAAATGGGAGGATCGATTGAGTCTGGTAGGTTCAGGCTGCAGTGAACAGTCATCACACCACCGCAGTCCAGCCTGGGCAACAAAGCAAGACCCTGTCTCAAAAAAACAAAACAAAACAAAACAAAAAAACAACAACTTTAACTACTAATAGGCTACTGCTGACAGGAAACCTTGCCATAACCTAAACTATTGGTTAACACGTATTTTGTACGTTATATATATTATATACTGTATGCTTACAATAAAGTTAAAGAAACTAAGAAAATCATAAATAAGATATATTTACTATTCATTAAGTGGAAGTGGATCATCATAAAGTTCTTCACATTGAGTAGGCTGAGGAGGAGGAAGAGGAAGAGAGAGAAGGGGCTGAACTTGCTGTCTCAGGGATGGCCAAGGTAGAAGAAAATCTGTGAATATGCGGACTCATGCAGTTCAAACCCATGGTGTTCAACGTTCAACTGCAATTCAAAAATTTGGTGTAATACTGAACTGCAGCTGTTAAGACTGTGATGTGAATGTAATAAGTTGAGACATAGAGAAGGTAGATAGAGGGTGATGACATTTTATATGCTATATCCAACTTGCCTCTCCTGATGTTACAAATTGTTTTTAGGCTTCTGAGTTAGTCCAGAAAAGAAGTATCTGTTTATTTTTCCTAGTGCAGTGAGAGGCAGGATGAAAGAAATCATCCCTTGCCACCAGATGGTGCCCTGCTTCCCCTGGGGAATGTAATGAAGGGCCATCAAGTAGCTGCTGAATGCAGAGTGTGAGTGCCTTCAAGTGGGAACTTCTGAGTTATTTTGTCATGGGTGTTTACTAGGAACTTAGTACAAGGCTGCCATAGTCTATTATAAAACGTTCCCTCTCCCTCATTTCCTTTCTCACAACTCTTCTTCCCTCTCTTCTACCATTCATCCAGACCCTTAGCCTCTGTAATTTGCCAAGAGAAATCAGAAGAGAAGCTGGAAGCCATCATTCTCGGAAAAACTAACACAGGAACAGAAAACCAAACACCTTGTGTTCTCACTCATAAGTGAGAGTTGAACAATGAGAACACATGGACACAGGGAGGGGAACATCACACACCAGGGCCTGTTCGGAGGTAAGGGGAAGGGGAGGGAGAGCATTAGGACAAATACCTAAAGCATGCAGGGCTTAAAACCTAGATGATGGGTTGATAGGTGCAGCAAACCACTATGGCACATGTATACCTGTGTAACAAATCTGCACATTCTGCACATGTATCCCAGAACTTAAAGCAAAATAAAATATAAAAATATATACATACATGTACACACACATATAAATATATCTATATGTATGTATGTCCAACACACTTGTTCCTCCTATCAAAGAAAGATATAAAATTAAATAGCTGACCAATGTAGATATTATAAATAAATTTATGTTTTATACACACACACACACACACACACATATTCTGGGTTTCTCTTGGCAAATTATGTATGTGTATATCTATATTAAATACTTTTCAAACTTAGTGTCATTTGTTGAGAATTAACAAGTTTTCAATTTATAACTTACTTTCTCAAATGTCTTATATGGTATGTCCAATTTACTCTGCATCATTTCTTCCTCTAATAAGGAAACAAGGGTGCCAGTGGGATTCTACCTGACCCTCCTGCACCTTGAAAACATAAATGCTCATAATGATCATTTCTCATCATGTTTCTTGACCCTCTATTCCACAGACACCACATTTACTAGTATCATCAAACGTTGACTCATTCTAGAAAACATACAATTTCTGTTCTTAGAAATGCTTGGATTTTTGTTCAGCTTTATTGAGGCATAACTGATGAACATTGTGTATATTTAAGGTATACAATGTGTTTATGTATACACACAATGTGAAATGATTACCACAAGGAAGTTCATTAGCACATCCATCACCTCACATAGTTAGCCTCTTTAATCTTTGTTTTGTTTGTTTGTCTGAGACAGGGTCTCACTCTGTTGCCCATGCTGGAATGCAGTGGTGCCATCTCAGCTTACTGCTGCCGTCTCAGCTTACTACTGCCTTGACCTCCTGACCTCAAGGAATCCTTCCACCTCAGCCTAAGTACTTGGGTTTTTCTTTTCTTTTGTGGTAAGAGTACTCAAGATCTACTGTCTTAGCAAATTTCAAGTTAGCAATACAGTATTATTAACTATGCCATACATCATGTATACATTAGTGCTCTGGAACATATTCATTTTATAACCAAAAATGTGTATTCTCTGACCAACATCTACCCATCTCCCCCACCTCTGAGCCCCTGGAAATCACCATTCTACTCTCTGCTTCTATGAATTTGACTTTTTAAAATTCCACATATAAGGGAGATCATACAGTATTTATATTTAAAGGCTTGAATTTCTTAAAACTGGCGAGAGACCAGAGACAGACTATTTAAGATGAAAGATGAAAGGTCCCTTAGGGGCCATTTATGACCAACCTGCTCATACAAACAGGAAATGTAAGTTAAATAACACGTTTCATTTAACTCAACCAGCGAATTGTTGAAAGAGAAGGAAAAGAAAGACGGAAAAAAGCAAAAAGGGAAATGGGAAGACAGGGACAGAGAGAGGGAAGGAACTGGGAAGGAAAGGAAAGGAAGGAAGGAGGGAGGAAGGGAAGAAACCCTATCTTGACATCCAGGATGTCCCAGGTGCAGAACTGCATTTGTAAGTCTGCATTTAGAAGGCTAATTTCTAACTCTGAAAGTTACTTGCACATTCTCCAACTGTGAAATATGAGTTTAATGCTTCTACCTTTTGTAATTTTTCTATAACTTTCAAAGACCTCATAAGAATATATTTTTTAATTTTTAATTTTTGTGGGTATATAATAGGTGTATGTATTTATGGGGTACATGAGATACTTTGATATAGGCATGCAATGTGTAATAATCACATCATGGTAAAAATGAGGTATCCAACCCCTCAAGCATTTATCATTTGTGTTACAAGCATTCCAATTATACTCTTTATTTTAAAATATAGAATTAAATTATTATTGACTATAGCTACCCTCTGTGATATCAAGTACTAAGTCTTACTGTATTTTCTTTAATGAAGGGTTTGCGAGGTGCTTGCTCCTCGGACTTCTGTCTTTCCTTTTTATCAGTATCCTTGGAAATGTCACTTTATTCATAAATACAACCAATACTTAAATTTTTCTATCTATCATGCCTTGATGATAGATCATCTTGTCCAAATATGGGCTGATTAAACAGGTATTTAGTTGGTATAGACGAGGTGCCCATAACTGAAATAAATACTGTGGGTTCCTTCCCTCACAGACTTTTCCATCTAGGAAAAGCAAAACCTACATTACACTATGATGTAAAACTTAAGATGGATTTTATGGTGCACAAGAGTGGGTATCAAACCTGAGTATCAGTCACCTGGAAGACTTGTTTAAACACAGAACCTCATCTCCAGAGGTTCTGTCTCTGTACGTCTGGACTAGGGCCAGATAATTTGCATTTCCAACAAGTTCCCAGGTGATGCCAATGCTACTTGTCTACAAACCACACTTTAAGAACCACTGGTCTAAACTAAAAAGGTAATAGAATTTTGAACACTTTGAGGGGGTATGAAATCAATTCCACTTTCATCTGACATAATTTATGCTTCCTTGCAAGATTAAGTTTGAAGAAAATGTCCCATTACTAAATTAAATTTTAAGATCACTTTTTTTTTTTTTTTTTAAAGAGCATTTATTGTCAGCTGTGAAACATCGCAGGTATATTTTTACCATTTCCTATTTTCCAAACTTTCCATGATGTACATGTATTACTTTCATGTGAGAAAACCTTAAATAAAATATTCATGTCTTCATTGGAATAAGACAAATTTGAACTGAAGACCAGTTTTACTATTTACCAATCAGTGATCTTGGGCAAACTTATTTTACCTTTTCAATTTTTAATTTAAGTAATGCCTCTACATATTTCTAAAGTAAAACTAGTATTAGAAAAAATCTGTTACAGAAAAGTCTCACTTCTACACCATCCCCAGCCAACCTATCATCTCCAAATGCAAATATTTTTATTCATTTCTTATTTATTGTTCCTGTGATATTGCATTCTTATACAAGTAAAATAAAACATCCTATTTCTTCTTTTTACCCATATGGCAAACTATATGTATTGCTTTGCACCGTGTATTTTTAGGGACTCAGTCCTTCACCCAGGCTGGAGTGCAGTGGCACAATCAGGGCTCACTGTGGCCTCGACTTCCAGGGCTCAGCTGATGCTTCTACCTCAGACCCTAGAACAGCTGGGCTACAGGTGCAAACCACCACATTCAGCTAATTTTCTGTGTCTTTTGTAGAGACAGGGTTTCACCATGTTGCCTAGGTTGTCATTTTTAACTTAATAATAAATTACTCTGTCAGTATATGGCGATTTCCCTAATCTTTTTGCATTCCCCTGTGTGGAAGTGTTTTATTAAAGGTGTTTTAATGCCTCCCCTATTGATGGACATTCAGGTGGTTTTCATTCTTTAACACTTACCATACTGCATTAAGTTACATTCTACATATGTTGTTGTGAACCTGTGAAGGAGAATCAGTAGATTCACAGAAGGTGAACTGATAGATTGAAAAAGTAAATAGCATCATAACTTTAGTAGGTATTGCCAGATTCTCCTCCATAAAGCGTATCATTTTGCATCCCCACCAACAATGTCTAAGAGTGCCTAATTTGAGACCGTCAAAGCTGCTATAAACAAACCTAAATGTGTTCTTTGGGTAAATGTATGAGAACATTTTTAATCAGTTCCCCAGAATGGTTTTAATAATTTACATTACCACCAGCAAACCATGGCAATTTTGATATTACCTGTCTTTGGTGACATAGTATTGTGATTTTAATTTGTATTTTCCTTTGACTATCTAAATTAAACTTTTTTTTAACGTTTATTAGCTATATCATCTTTTGTTCAAGTATTTTCCATTTTCAATTGGGTACTCTGATTTTCTAATTTATTTATTATTTCATTATATATTATGCATACAAATATTTTGCTAGATATATGTACTGGAAATATATTATTCTCCTCTGACTTAGGCAAGTCCAATTCATCTACAGTTTTATTGATTTTTGTCTGCTTGTTCAATAACCTATTGAGAGAAATGTGTTAAATTTGCCACTAGGTGAATTTGTCTATTTACCTAGTTCTATCAATATTTGCTGTATTTATTTTGAAGCTATATTAATGGAAGCATTCTGATTTAAAATGTTATGTTTTCCTACTTAACCTTATTATGATTATATAACATACCTCTTTATTATTAGTATTGCTCCCAGCCTTAAAGTTTATTTTACCTAGTAGATGAAGCTTCCTTTTGATTTGTGTTGGCATAATGTTGATTTCTGTTTTCCTATTTGGAGATTTCAGACTTCTTGGGTAAGAATCACATAGTTTCTTTTTAACATCGATTTTTTTAAAACCATAGTCTTTTACTTGAATTAAAAAGGAGCTTTATAGTGTAATGATTTTACATTTGAGTTTCTATCGTCCATCTTAATATTTTCTTTCTAGTTGACCCACCAATTTTACACAATTTCTTTTATCTTGCTTTTAGATTAACCAAATATTTTATTGTTTTAGTTTTAACGCATTTGCTATATACTCTTTTATTACTCTTTTAGTGGTCACCCTAGAGATTAAAATATACTTATTTGACTTATTACAGTCTGATATAAGTGATTACTTCATTATTTCTCCCCCAAAATGCTAGAATCTTAGAATATATTATTTCCTTTTTAACTTTTGCTTTTATGTTGTCATGCATTTCAATTCTATGTGTATTTTACATTTCACAATATTACTATTAGGTCATTATTCATTATACCAATCCACATTTTTATATATACCCTATTTATTTTCATCTTCTTACATTTCTCTTTTGCTTGACATTATTTTCTGTGTGCATGAATTTCTCACCGTAGAATTTGTTTGAGAAAGTATGCTTTTACAATTCTTTTTGTCTGAAAATGTTCTTATTTCAACTTCATTTTTGAAGGATGTTTCACAGTATGGAATTCTAAATTGGCAGTTTTCTCTTAACGTTTTACAGATGTTATTCTATAATCTTCTGGCTTCAGTAGTTTCTATTAACCAATAAACTCTCATTCTCTCTGTTACACTCATCTTTTTCTCCGGCTTCTTCTAAGATTTATTTCTTTGTCTCTATTATTGTTTTGGTGGTATCTATGTGTTTATGAGGTGCTCCATGGACTTATGTTTCATGGTTTTCATCATTTTAGAAAATATACAGCCATTATCTTTCCAAATGTGTTTTTTCTCTATTCTCCTTCGCATCTTTCCTGAGATTCCAATTACACATTTACTGGAACTTTGCTGCCTCTTACAAGCCTCTTATGCTCTTTTCTATAATTTCCATTTTTGTTTTTCTCTCTGCTTCAGTTTATATATTTTCTACAGATCTTTCTATAGTCCATGAATCCTCTCCTGTGATGTGCCTATTGTGCTGTTAAACTCATCCATTGAGTTCCTAATTTTACCTGCAGTAATTTTTAGTTTCAGAATGTCTTTTTACCCCTTTTATAAGTCCAAATTCCCTGGTAAAACTCTTTACTTTTCATTATTTTTTCTCTAGTTTTGTACCCATTTTATTAAATATTTGTATTGTAATTATTTTTGAAATCTTTCACTTCAGTATCTAACTGCCCGTGTTTCTATTTCTACTAAATGGTTAGTTCTTGTAGGGTTTTGTTTGTTTAGG
>NW_016814745.1:57256-58987 GCF_001698545.2 Rhinopithecus bieti | reverse complement strand
TTTTTTTTTTTTTTTTTTTTTCTTACTTTGTTCTTGTTTCTAGTCATATGGTCTTTCTTGGCATGCCTAGTAATTTTTTTTTATTGTATGCCAGAGAGTATGTATATAAATTTCTAAAGGCTTTGATAATATAATCCTTGTTCACAGGGGTCATTTTCATTTCTCTAGGCTTAATGGGAGCTGGCCACCTTATTCAATCCAGTACTAAGCTTCTGAGTACACCCCCTTTTTTCCTTTGTTTTACGTCATAATTTTCCATGGCTTTCATCTGATTCTTAAACTTTGCTTTCTCAGCTCCAGGAGACACATGAAAACCCTTTTCTGTTTTTCCAGTGTTTATAGCTTAGCTCTCATATTTGTGCCTTGTGCAACCGAAGAATCTACCAGTCTTGAGAGGAAAATCAGCTGTGTGTTTGAATCCCATTGTCTGAGTCTGTTTTCTGTTGCTATAACAGAATACCTGAGATTAGATAATTTATAAAGAAAACGGGTTTATTTTGGTTCATGGTTCTAGATGCTGGCATATTCAAGATCATGCAACTACACCTGGCCAACTTCAGGTGGGGACCTTGTGCTGTGATATAACATGGCAAAGAAGTGAAAGAGGAAGCAGCAACATGCAACAAGGGACAAAGCACAAGATGCAGCCTCATCTTCTAACAACCTGCTCTCACAGTAACTAGTTCAGTCCCACAAGAGCAAGAACTCATTCATTCCCTCAGGATTTAACCCAATCTCAAGAGAGTGATTTTAGTTCCTCTTAATAACCCAATTACCTGCCACTTGCCAGCACTGCCACACTGGTGGCCAAATTTTCTAACACATAAATTCTGGAAGAGAGACTCAAGCAATAGACTCGCCCATACGATCTCCAAATTTGGTCAATCTATTATCAAAGATTCTCAAAAGTTCTGTTGTTTTCTTCATCCCCAAGCAGTGGCCTCTGCTAGGCAAAGTCCAGATTCTTCATTACTTGCCTATACGCAGAATTAGCAAATATCTCATGACAAAAGAGGCTTTCACAATCAGCTCACCTTTCTATGATTCTGCCCTCTCAGAAATCCTTGCCCCTTTACTCTTTATTGTTTCAACTGTAACTTGAAACCCTTAAACAAATGATTTTTATTTGTGGCATATGTATCTTTTAGTTTTTCTCAGTGACATAACTGGTCTGCCAAAAGTTACTTCATCTTACTCTGAAGAAAAGTATACTATAATTTTAATTGCTAATTTTCTAGAAGGGTTACAATTTCAGCTTATGTTTCTCTTTCATCCTGACATTAATAAAACTATTTTAAATTTATAGGTAGGGGGCTTTGAGTTTTATAATTTTGTAACAATTTCTGGTTTTATTGCATTGTGATCAGAGTGTGACATCTATGCTATTTCTAATTTTTTTTTATTATCATACGTTACGTCTAGGGTACATGTGCATAACGTGCAGGTTTGTTACATATGTATACTTGTGCCATGTTGGTGTGCTGCAGCCATCAACTCGTCAGCACCCATCAATTCATCATTTATATCATGTAAAACTCCCAATGCAATCCCTCCCCCCTCCCCCCTCCCCATGATAGGCCCCAGTGTGTGATGTTCCCCTTCCCGAGTCCAAGTGATCTCATTGTTCAGTTCCCACCTATGAGTGAGAACATGCGGTGTTTGGTTTTCTCTTCTTGTGATAGTTTGCTAAGAATGATGGTTTCCAGCTGCATCCATGTCCCTACAAAGGAC
>NW_016814745.1:47519-53181 GCF_001698545.2 Rhinopithecus bieti | reverse complement strand
TTCCTTGAGCTGCTGTGAGCTCCACCCAGTTCGAGCTTCCCAGCGGCTTTGTTTACCTACTTAAGCCTCAGCAATGGCAGGCGCCCCTCCCCCCGCCTCGCTGCTGCCTTGCGGTTAGATTGCAGACTGCTGTGTTAGCAATGAGGGAGGCTCCGTGGGCGTGGGACCCTCCCGGCCAGGTGTGGGATATATTCTCCTGGTGTGCCCGTTTGCTTAAAGCGCAGTATTGGGGTGGGAGTTACCCGATTTTCCAGGTGTTGTGTGTCTCAGTTCCCCTGGCTAGGAAAAGGGATTCCCTTCCCCTTGGGCTTCCCAGGTGAGGCGATGCCTCGCCCTGCTTCAGCTCTCGCTGGTCAGGCTGCAGCAGCTGACTAGCACCGATTGTCCGGCACTCCCTGGTGAGATGACCCCAGTACCTCAGTTGAAAATGCAGAAATCACCGGTCTTCTGTGTCGCTCACGCTGGGAGTTGGAGACTGGAGCTGTTCCTATTCGGCCATCTTGCTCCGTCCCCCGCTCTTTCTAATTTTTGAAATATATTCAGGGATTTCTGGTAAATTGCTGTGATTGTTCCATGAACACTTGAACATTATAATTTTATATATATGTATGTATATGTATAATACACTTAAATTGAATTGTGCAAGAGTTCTATATCCTTACTGATATTTTGGTACACTAATCTTAGAAGTATAAGTTTCTATTATTATTGTATTTATGTACAGCTCTCCTTGCCTCTTCTATTATTTCTGCTTTATGAAAGTTGTAGTATAAGAATATTTGCTCAAAATCTCAAATTTTAATGTGAATTTAATGTTTAGCATTATAAAGTACCATGGTTTCTGTTGCTAAAAGTTTTTTTGGCTTGACTGACTGGTCTAAGATTAAAATCATAATATCTGCTTCCCTTTGGTAATTACCACTTTTGTTTAGTTTTAGTTTACAGTTAAATATATTCTAGACTTATCCTTAGTATTTTTTGCTAATATTTTACTAATTATCTCTTGATAAATGAAGTTCATGCACTAATAAGTTTCTCATATAAATACTCACTCATGGGGAATATTTCCTTCATTCTTGCAATTGTTTGCCTATAATCCTTATATTTAAAGGACAGCTTGGTGAAATATAAAATCCTTGGTTCAAACTTTTTTGAGTATCTTAGTATTGCTCCACCGTCCTCTAGCATTGTAGGTTGAGCCCATTCTTACTGGTTTTGGTGTTTTGGCCACACTTACAATTACATAAAGTTTGGGGTTTGCAGTTGGCCTTTTACTCTTAACTTCCATGGAGATTGAGTTTATAGGTTTTATTTATCTTCCTCTTCTTTTATTTGTAATAGAAAGTAGGAGTAGTAGAAATTGAGTTGCTTCCGTTACCCTACCGGAATCCTGGGTAACTTTCTGATCTCTCATCTTCAAATTCCATGTTTGTAAAATGTGGACTCCTACTCCAGAAAGTTACCTAAAGATTAGATAACCTACCTGCGTGCACTGCTTGGGACACAAAACTATTTAATGAATGTTAGTTATCTTATGGAACAATTAGTTGCTGACAACAGATTTAGGTTTTGAGGCCAAATCTTTTGTCGTCTAGACATGACTCCTAAGTCAGGCTTTTCTAGTCACATAAAATAATATTTTTGAAAAAAAATCAAAACACAATCTACTTTTTAACATAAAGAATCATATTCAGTGTTCTGGAGGCCTATGCTTGCACGCCTACACAAATTATGTAACAAAACCACGGGGACCCACTATGTGCTTTTGAATTAGCTTAGTTAGGGTACATCTGGGAAGAAAATCATTAAAAGCTGTTCTATTGATATACAGATTTTAATAATTAGCAAAAGTCTATGACTTTAAATAGTGAAAATTTTTTGGTGGAGTTGTATGTTTTATGATTGAGACAGTGGTAATATTATGGAAATAAATTTGAAGAATAAGAACATAGTTTTCTTCAGGAATTGAATGCTCATATTTCTCAAGTTGTTGAAAAACAGACAAATCAATCTATTAGTTCTCTAAATTAAAAATACATTGAAATCTGTGATTCACAGATTACTTTCACTGGCTTTCACCAGCTTGGATGCTGTTGAGCACAAGGCACTGTCCCTATAGTAAAAGGCAGGTTGAATCACACAGCTCCACATTAACTGTGATCAATTGACAATATATTGCTGATATCTTTTGAAAAATTAATAACTTGTTCACGGACATGACTACATGAACAATTATCACAATTTCAATGTTTTGTTTTGAAATAAGTTTATTTTTCCCACATGATAACATCAATTGCTCTCTTCCTTCAATTCCTCTCTCCTCTTTTCTCCTGAGTCCCCTGTTGAGGTTGGTGTTTGAGAAGAATACAAACACACACACACACACACACACACACACACACACACACACAGTATGAGTGCATATAATATTTTCTAAAATAACATTAGTTATTTCATTTGAGTTACACAAGATGGCTATAAACCCGCATCGAAATAAGGCGGCCATTCAACAAATATTTTTGGAACCCCTTTTTTGAAATTCCCTCAGGATAATTTTAGAAATCCAACATAAAATGCATCTGATTTTGTTTTCCTTATAAACCCAATTTGATCCCAGATTGCTTTCGATTGTTTCTAAACATTAAATCTATTCCTGAAGGCTGAAAGTGTGGGACTTCTGTTTTTGTTTGCTTATTTTTTTTGTTCTTATTAACCTCAGTTTGGATACTTGATAATGTCATTAATTTGTAGAAGTCCAAAACATCCATATATACACAAACATAGACACATCCACATGTGCATTTATTATATTTCACACAAAAGGAGTTCAGAGAAGATGTGTTCCCCATCCCCCTGCCTCTCCTGAAAAATTCCATCTAGTAGGGGAACAGCTGAAGACTGAGACTGACTCAGCCAGGGAAATCAGAGGGGTCTGGATGACATCAAGCTCATAGTCCATGACCAAGTTACAGACACGTGACAGCTGGGATTGAAGGCCAGGGTCCAATTCAATAAGGACGTAGAGGAGTGGGTCTGAACCACAGGAGTTAGAGGGTTGTATCAAAATCTCAGGACAGATTTTCAAATCACACTGTAGTTCATTAGATAAGGATTGAAAACCATGATATTGTAGATTGACATGGAATATTTTAAATATAACTGAAAATACTTCTAGCAATAAAAATGCTATTAAATAACACATTTAAAGGATGGGTCAAATGGCAAATTAGTTATAGTCAAACAGAGAAAAAGTGACTCAGGCCAGGGCTTCCCAAACATTACTATGGAAACAAATAATCCAGGGATCTTGTTAAAAATGTAGATTGTCATTCACTAGGTCTGAAGTTAGTACTGAATCTGCATGTCTAGTAAGCTTCCAGGAGTTGCCGATATTACTAGTCTTTACTTCACTTTCAGTTGCAAAACTTAATATTAGGGAAGTTAATTTTAGGCATCACACCCCAAAAAGAAGTAAGGAAATGAAAAATATAAGAAATTTAGGAGGGTAGACACAGTAATAGTTGCTACATATATTAACAAAAGAAAAGTTGCTACACATATTAACAAAAGAAAAACAAAAACATAGAACAATTTGGGATGAGGCAATGTTCAAGAGATAATGGCTGAGTATTTGTCAACATTAAAGGGACAAATTATTTGGATCTGATTGTGATGACAAGATTCTGGTCTTTGAGTCAATAGGAATGAGATTTTGAAAAGGAAAGAAGAGTACATTTTACAAAAAGGAAGTTGTGAATTGTTGTGGCCAGAGGACAGACTGAGATAGCACTTCTATTTTACATGTGCTTCCGGGTTATATGAAGAGTAAAATATTATCCAATTGGAATGCATTTCAGCTCATTCCAAAGTCCAAATTGTCTAATTTACTGTTTCACAGCTTGAGTATTGGTTACGGAAGTTCCATTACCAATCTGTTTCATTTTACATATTTTCTTACATTAGAAAGCTCTGTGACCTAGGAAAAGTTAAAATATCCATATGTAAAACAGGGATTTTAAAAGCATATACTTGATAGAGTCGTAAAAAAATTAAACAATTTAACAATATTAAATATATAGAAAAACACATAGTGCATGGAAAGTACTATACAACTATTAGCTCTCGAAAATATTAATAGAAAAAATATCATTTCTCTAAAAAACTCATCTATGCTTTTGTACAGAGCTATTATTTGTTGATGTATAGTTTACCCTTATGTGAATACTTCATAAAGTATTTATGTTGATGATATGTTGATTTTCTTCCAGATTTTGAATATTACAAATGATGCTATATTCTTGTTAATATCTCTATGCATGTGTGCAATAATTTTCTCTTGAGTATATAACTAAGGCAGACTTGCTAGGTTATAGTACAAATATATTCAACTTCTATAGATGATGTCCAACAGTTTCCAAAGTGGTTCTATCGGTTATACTCCCACCATCAGTACATGAGTGTTCCAGAAGATACTGTCTTTTAAGTTTTAATTTTAGCCATTCTGGTAGTGTTTACAGATAACTGATCTTAGTTTAATATGCATTTCACTGTTTACTTACAAGGTAGATCATCTTCTTATGTTTGTTGGCCATTTTCTGAAGTAATTGCCATAGGAGTGGGACTATTTTCTTACACTGAAGGGAATATCCACTAATGAATAAGTTTCCATCTTTGTTGGCTCCTGAATGCCATGATTCTGTGTTTCTCACCTTTTTTGCCACATGAAACCTAACAGAATTTGCTGATATTGCATATATATTCAGTTATAGAAACATAAAATATACTCTGACAGGAATTCAGCAGAACATTAGAAATGATCCATAGCACACTGTCTAGGGACAATGGCCCAAGAGAATTAATTAAACAGAGTTCACTAATCAGAAAAAAAAAAAAAAAAAAACCATAAAAAAAGATTTATCCTGCATTTGGTCTTGAGGATAGGTAACATCTTTTTCATGTACATTCTCACAATTTCAAATTATTTTATTATCTTAAAAAGTATAAACAGAAAGTAGAGTACGATTAAGTAAACTATTGCAATATTGAAGTAAGGGGAACACTAAAATATTAAGATGCCTTAACCTAGCTAATGCTCAAAAGTTACTACAGTATAAATGGTGTCTACTGACTTTATAAAATGTTGAGGAACCTTCTTGTCATTGCTCATTAGGCTTTAAGTGGGTGCACATTAGGTACCTATCAGTGACTACTCAAATAATCATTAGTTACTGCTAATTGAGTGTATTAAAGACTGTCTTTTCAGGTTGCTCTAAATAAGCAGGCCAACAGCTGTACAACTAGCTACAAATTCATACTGCTTCATTAAGTGAGGTTCCGAGAGTTTGCGAGATCTTATAATGGGCTTGTGCAAGAAATCTGGCACCAATTTATGAACAACAATTGGAACACTCATCCTAAATCCACTGATATTGAGAATACATTTCCTAGAGACGCTGAAATCTGAATGTAGATTTAAATGAATTTCACTTTGTTTTAGGTCTCCAATAAGGAGAAATACAGTCTTTATATATATGCCTAAGTCTACTGAGGAGAATAATGTTCATAAGAGAAAAAAACAAGAAGCAGCAGGAGGCTTGTTGTTGTCTTGTGTTAAATAGGGTGTTTCACTTCAGGGATGAGTCACTGATATTCAATGTAAAGA
>NW_016814745.1:9942-46982 GCF_001698545.2 Rhinopithecus bieti | reverse complement strand
ATTTTATTTTATTTTATTTTATTTTATTTTATTTTATTTTATTTTATTTTATTTTATTTTATTTTTGAGACAAGGTCTCACTTTGCAGCCTTGGCTGGAGTGCAGGTGAAAACGTCTGTCACTGCAATCTCCACCCACTGGGCTCAAGTGATCCCACCATCTCAGCCTGGGGACTACAGGTACACTCTGCCATGCCTGGGAAATTTTCTTCAGCTTTTTTTTTTCTCTTTCTTTTTTTTTTTTTTTTTTCTTGTGGAGATGGGTCTCACTGTGTTGCCCAAGCTGGTCTCAAACTCCTGGGCTTGAAAGGATCCTCCCCCATCAGCCTCCTAACATACTGGGACTATAGGTGTGAACCACAATACTTGGCCATATTTTATTTTTAATGTTAAAACTGAGAGATAAACGTTAAATATTGCTAAAAAAAATTTAGTGAAAACTAAAAACTGATGTATACCTTCCAAGTCAGCAGAGAAAAAACAAACACTCTCCAAAACAATAAAAGGAGCAAAGAGGATGTGACAGATATATTAAAAGACAATTTTTAAAGCAATGAAATTTGTGTGCTATTAAAATCATCCTAAATGAAAGCAGAATACAACTGATATATATATACACACATTTTATATATATATCATATATACACACATACTATTTATACTATGTATAAACAACTATTTATATATGTATGTGTGTATACATAATTTTATTCCAATTTTGATTTTAAAATATCTGAAAATAACTGGAAGTAAACACACCAAAATACTATCAACAGAGTATTATGTGTAATTTTAGTTTGACTTTGCTTTTTCTATATTATTTTATTTTACATAACTAACTTGAATTG
The DNA here is from genome assembly GCF_001698545.2 of Rhinopithecus bieti. Lineage (NCBI taxonomy): Eukaryota > Metazoa > Chordata > Mammalia > Primates > Cercopithecidae > Rhinopithecus > Rhinopithecus bieti. The sequence goes on along the minus strand of NW_016814745.1, from coordinate 46,135 downwards.
CTTTGAAAAAGAGGAAAAAATTGTTTTCTTTAGAGTGCATAGAAACAAAGCAATTTGCTGAAGACAAATTAATTTTGAAAAGAAAAACTGTTGAGCTTTGGAAAAGCTATGGTAAAGAAAGCAGCTGAGTAGTAGTAAAAGAAAGTAAAGACAAAATCTTAAGCAAACTGCAAAGAACTAAATGCTTGTGTCCCCAAATTTGTATGTTGCAATTCTAACCACCAATGTGATAGAATGAGGACATGGGACCTTTAGAAGGTAATTAAGTCCTAGGGTAGAGCCTTCATGAATGGGATTGGTGCCCTTATAAAGGGACCCTAGAGAGCTCTATCCCTGTCTTTCTGCCATGTGAGGATACAGCAGAAGTCAGCAATCTGCATCCTGAAAGAGGGGCCTCACCGAAGAGGGCCCCCACCACGCTGGCACCCTGATCTTGGACTTCAACATCCAGGAGTGGGAGAAATAAGTGTTTGTTTTTCAATCCACTTAGTCTGGGAAGTTTGTTAGAGCAACCTTAACAGACCAAGACACAAACAAAAATAGTAGAAACAAGGACTACTGAGGATGCTGGTGTTATGTCTGAGCCAGGATTTGGGATTCATCTTACCTAGAGAAATCCAAGCCCATGAAGACATTGTGGGATTCCATAATCATGGCACGATAGTGGTGACTGGGTAGTCAAGTGGATGCTGAGATTGTTTTTCAACATTACTGAATCATGACAGTCTGCCATCCTAAATCTTGGCTAAGATTCCTTTACATCGGAAACAAAATATACAGAAAATTCAACCTTATCCTAGGTTTGTCACTTGATGTGATCTGTAATTGGAATAGATAGCTTTCCTTATAATTATTCTTGGTATTGATCCACTGGGCATGAGACTGGACATGATCTTGCTTTTCCTATAAGGTGATACCTCCTTGTCGATCCAGGCCTCTTTCTACTGACCCACACACCTGCTGAGCTTCTGCCTGTGTTGACCTTTTGTGTGACCTAAATTCAACTGGTATCCATTGATTCCACTTTTTAACTACCACAATCTAGCCAACCCGAAAAGTAAAACACTTTATAGAATGAAGTTAAATCATGGGAACACAAAGAAAATAAGAAAATATTTTTTGAGAATGTTTAGAAAACCGACTTTCAGTGTCTGGGGAATTCATGTTTGCTGCTAGTAGAACCATCAGTATTTAGTGGTTCCTTAATAAAGAAATATTTACCAAGACTATCATGAACCCTCAAATCTGTGAATACATTTGTAGCACATAATATCTGCAAAACATTGTGATAAACTGGAATGTATGATTTTTTGGTGCTTTTAGAGCCTTAAAATTTCTATTAGTATTTGACTAAAATAATTCATAAACTGAGTAACTCATCCCATACATCAGTTTTGCAATAAGTTTGATACAAATTTTCATGCCCCCACCTTCAAATTATAGGTTAGTATGTGTCATGAAACCTTAGGGTCAAATGGGAACAGTTGAAAACTCAACGTGAAATCTATAATCACCAAAGTTTTACTTTACATAATACACATTTTATAATAAAAATCATGGATTCAACTATTTAATCAACTATTTAATAACAGCAAGCAACATTTATTATTACTTCATACAGGAGACTGTGTCAAGTATTTTACATGTACTAATTGTATATTTAATTGTATATTCCTCTCAACACCTGGTATTGAAAATATCATCCCTTAATTTACAGATAAGGAAAATAAAATACAGAAAGACATCCCCAGAGCCAGAGAGTCACCTGCTTGGAAATGGTGGGCAAGGATTGAAAGGGAACTTCTTGGAATCTGATGGCTGTGCCTTTAACCACAGGCTGCTGTATTCATTTACTAGGGATGCTGTAAAAACGTGTCAAGACTTGGGTGGCCTAAAACAAAAGAAACTTATTGTCTGACAATTCTGAAGGCCAGAAATCTGAAATCAAAGTGTTGCCAGCGCCATGTCCTTTCTCTCCTCTTCTAACTTCTGGTGTTTGCAGGTAGTACTTGGAATCCCTTGAGATGTAAAAGCATCATTCCAGTAGTGTGGTCCTCTTCTCCCTGTATCTTCACACCACCTTCCCTTTGTGCTGTCTCTGCCTCCAAATTTTCCCTTTTTTTAAGGGCACCAGTTATATTGGATTATGGTTCAACATAATGATCTCATTTTAACTTGATTACCTCTGTAATGTTCTAAATAAGGTTATATTTTAAGCTACTGGAGATTTGGGCTTCAACATAACTTTTTTGCTGGAGGGAGGGAGAAATACAATTCAATCTGTAAAACCTGCCCTCTAGTAAATATGCTGTTTCTGCTTTAAAATATCCAAAACTATGTTGAGATGAGTAATATTGTCAGAAACATTATTTGGAAAATATAATATCCAAAAATACTTCTTTTTAAATCAGAGTTAAGGTGTATACGTAAATCTACTTAAGGATAAGAGCCCCTTAGCTAACAAAAGGAAGAATGAGGAAAGGAATGGTGACACTACTCCTGATTCTTAGTCTGCTCTTTCACATTCACTTCAGATTCTAGGAGCTGAGATATGCAAAACTGCCAGGACTAGAAAGCTCTCTTCTCCTAAATTAAGTCTTGAGTTGGGACAGTTTCTCATTAACAACCACACGAATATGATTATCTCATTGCCCAAAACAGTTTGTGCCAGAATTTAATAGGAGGAAAACCCATCAATGCCTTCCTCATTAAAGTAAACAGATCCACATGATTAATTCCAAACTTACTTAATATTCCCTACTAATGAGGGAATGAAGCATCATGAGATACTCCTTACTACCTGGTAGGTTTTATTTATACCAAATAGATGTTACTGCAGTGTCTTGGCACTAGAAAACAAAACTTGTCCTCATAAAATGCTGGGGCAAATAAACCTAATTTCTTTGCTGAATGTTTTGGGTAAAACTTTATAGTATGCTAAAGGTTTTTTGGGTTACACTTCATATGCCTATACCAAGAATTATAACAAAATTGCAAGAGAAATGATTGTTGCATTTGGAAGCTTCGTGTGTGCGTGTGCGTGTGTGTGTGTACTTTAAGTTCTGGGATACATGTACAGAACGTGCAGGTTTGTTACACAGGTATAAATGTGCCATGGTGGTTTGCTGTACCTATCAACTCATCATGTAGGTTTTAAGCCCTGCATGCATTGGGTATTTGTCCTAATGCTCTCCCTCCCTTTGCCCACCAGCCCCCCGACAGGCCCCAGCGTATGATGTTCCCCTCCCTGTGTTCTCATTGATCAACTCCTACTTATGAGTGAGAACATGTGGCATTTGGTTTTCTATTCCTGTGTTAGTTTCCTGAGAATGATGGTTTCCAGTTTCATCCATGTCCCTGCAAAGGACATGAACTCATTCTTTTTTGAGGCTGCATTACAATATTAATCAAAACATACATGGACTTCAGAACACTGTCTCATCCTGATATTTCTTAAATAACAAGAAATCACCCACAATCTTTAAAGGACCAAGTAGACTCTGGGAAGTTCATTCTCTATTCCTAGAACATTTGCACAATGAAAGAACTTGCATTTCAAAGGGGAACTGCAAGATTTTACAGAAATGCACACACTTATCAAATGTTAAGTTAAAATGATTCCTAATACAGTCAAACACTGAGGTGGGGGAAAAGATGCTTCTTAGTGTTCAAAACATTGGAAAAAGGGGCCCAGTCATTTCCACGGAGGGATTCACAAAGCTTTTGGCACACTAAAGCACTGAACAACTCTACAGCAAAGAAATCAGTTCTCTATCTCTCTTTCTACCCCAATCCTTTTAATTCTAGTGTTTTGGAAATCATTTGTCTAAAGAACTAAATATTCTTTAATACTCACTGATATCTCATATCCTAGAAAAGAACAGGACTTTTCATTTTAAATAGCTTCTAAAATGCATTTCAGTACAAGAATAAGTTAAATGTGCCCTTCGCCCCACTTGTTCGTCTGAATTTGGGCATTAGGTGACTTCCTGTTTGTTATACACTGTCTGCATTAGGAGAGGAAAAAAAATCTTAACATTATAAGTCATTCATTGACTAAATTCAGTAATGCCAGCACAAACCTTCCTAGATATTTCCATTTTAGTCTTTTCTCTCCCAATAGCTTATCTATTGTTTTAGCAACTTCGAGTACTATAAGCAGGAAAATAAGACTTGATGTGCTTTCAGGAAAGGAAGAAATCCAGTGAGACAAGGAGGACAGGAGGAGTACAATGTAAACTTCTCCTCCTCCTCTGTCCATGCTTGGTTTGGAACATTCGGGTCTTGGTGTGCTCTTAACTCTGCTGTAATCACACTCATCTCCAGCATCCTCCCTAATACACATCCTCACTATTTCACCTGGCTAATTTCCACTTGTACCTCACATCTCAGGGGAAACATTATTTCCTCGAGATACCATCCTTAAACTCAGAAGCCTGAGATCCCCTTCTCTCTAATTTGTTCTCATAACACAAAGATATTTTCCCCCATTTTGACACTAATCACATTTAATTATTCGTTTAAGTCTCTTTCTCTCCCTTGTCATCTGATTTTAAGAGTGGGACCAATATTTAAGTCACTGCTCATCCCAAATATTTATCACGATTGACTCTTGAACAAGATGGTTTTGAACTGCGCAGATCCACTTATACATAGATTTTCTTTCAGCTCCTTCCCCTGAGACAGCAAGACCAAACCCTTCTTCTCTTCAGCTCACTCAATGCGAAGATAACAAGGATGAAGGCCTTTTGATAATCCTATTCCACTTAATGAAAAGTGAATACATTTTCTCTTTCTTAGGATTTTCTTAATAACATTTTCTTTTCTCTAGCTTACCTTATTATCAGACTACAGTATATACAGTGTGTATAACATACAAAATATGTGTTAATATTCAGTTGACGTTATCAGTAAGGCTTTTGGTCAACAGTGGGCTATTAGTAGTTAAGTTTTTGGGGAGTCAGAAGTTACATATGGATTTTCAATTGCATGCTCTCTATCTTTGCATCATCTAAGGGTCAACAATACTTGGCAAACAAAATGTGCCCAGAAAATATCTCTCAAATATGATTGTTTCTGAAATTCCACTATAGGTATAGCTGGCTCTAGAATCAAATCTGAGAAATAGGTCAGAGGTGTCAACAAGGATGGCTTGAGATGGCCCCTTTCTCTCCTTACATCACTCTCCCTTCACCCAAATTTTTCTCTTTTGCTCCCTCTACTTCCTTGTCTAGAGCAAGTATTGCTTGCATCTCTCCTTTAGGGTTGCATCCATCTTCCCTTCCTCTGCCAGTCATTTCCAGAGTTGTAGCCTTTGCTAACAGGTGATTGTTTTTAACCCTCTTGGCAACCGGAACTCCAGAGGAAAGGTAGCATACAGGATAATTGCTCAAAAATCCCACAGGTGAGAAAAGGATTTAGGAAATGAGAAGTATATGGAAGAATTGGAGAAATGCTGAGCAAGAGAGCTCTAGGTAGAGAAAATTAAGGTGAGGTCCTTTACTTTTTAACATATATGTTTGGGGATGGATCCCAAAGATTATTATAAATGGTACATCAAGTCAGAGAGAACACTCAACATTACGAAAAATAAATGTATTAGAGAAATAACATTGTAAAATAAGAAAACAAATCAAAATTAGGTTTGTCTATGTCAAAGTAATATTATACTATCTGCAACAGTCCTATGCTAATTGCAATAATATGTATGCTTAATTACCATGCATGTAATTTTGAGTACAAATTTTAACATGGAGGGACATAAATTATGTTGACATGAACAATTTAGCAGTTCTGACTACGCAGCATTTCTAGTTATTTTTAAGGCAAATACAGAAGGTACTTATACAAGGGAAGGGAAGGAGAGAGTGTATAACTTAATTTACACAAATAAAAATTTCAGATGTGCGGAAAATTTAGACAGCAATTGAAAAGAAGGAAAAAGAATAATTCGGTGTATGACAGGTGAAATGTGAGTAATTACATAGATAATAAATTAAATTAATAGTTAAGTGGGTGGGCAAAGTATTGATAGAAACATTCTACAGAAATTTTAAAATGTGAATGCAGAGATACAAAGATGGGAAACATAATTATCAAACCAAGTCTGTAGTAAACTATTTTTCTTTCCTGTTTAATAGACAAAAAAGGAAAAGTGATGGGGTTGAATTGCTAAGCAGCACACATTACAGCTTTCTTAGGATACCAAAAGATATTATTGCAAAAGATAAAGTTCCCTGAACTTTCTACTTACAATTTCAAAGAAAGCTGCAGCTTCATAAATAGTAACTTCTTCCCCTCTAACACTCACCATGTGCTCTGCTGAAGATTACTCCAAATTATCATAGCAAATCCATCTGTTTGGAGAAATATGCATTGTTATCACAGAAACATTTCCCTTTCTAAATTTTGAGGATCTTAAAATTAGAATCTACCACCAGATTGACTTTAAAAGTCTTACAGTTCTAGGTGATCCCTAGAGAAGCATGTAACACCTACAATAGCAAAATCTAATGATATTAGTAAGTTTAAATTTTGGCATAGATATTGCTATCAAATGTTTGTAAATAGTGAACTTTGTTAATTTCTAGTAAAGCTTTTGTGACAAGAATAGGTGCTTTTTAAAAAAAATTCTTGAATAAATTTGAACAGAAAGCAAAATGGTAAAAGAGAACAAAACCTCAGTTTATTTAGATATGAGTCCTTATTCTAGCAAGCATTTAATCAGAAAGGGAGTATGTCATTTAAAATATGAATTACCTTGCTGAATCTTTGACTATGCTAGAGTGAAGTTGTTTTTTAACTTTCAAATCCCTAGAAATGAGAAGCAAAATGATTTGTAAAAGAAAATCCTGATTGTTTTGTATTATGGCTATTTCAAGTGTTATTTTAAGTTTTACAAATAGCTGAGATAATCAATTTTCTATTCTTTCCCATTTTATGTTTTCTTTTATTTATTTTGAAGATGTGAAAGTAATTCATTAGATGGGACTTTGGATTTTGTTAGTTATAATTTTCTTCTCTGGAAAACTCAAAAAGCTGAAATTAATTCTAGCCAGTCATTCTTCAAAATAAAAAGTGAGTCTCCCAAAACAGATCCTAAAGCAGGCAATGTTCAATCATGGCCGCTACACATTAGAGTAACTTGTGAAACTTTAAAAAACTATGGATACCAGATGTCCTTCCTCAGATTCTGATCTCAGGAATACCAGTATGTTTTAAAAGTAGTTAGGATTGGTAATCACTACCCTGGACCAGTTGTTTTCAAACTCAGGAAGGAAGAATGAGAAGGCAGACATTGAGAGTTTTTAAAGAGTCATTTTGTGGATGGACAATAACCAAATGTACTCTTTTCTAAAACTGATATGTCTGATATTATGGTTGGGATGATGGCATCGTCGTGGATTTTCTTTCCTATTTCTTACACAATCACACTTCAAAAGGTTCTTCTCACACATGCCCAGAATCTTTCAACTCAGATGCATTGTCCTGAGGCAAATAACCTCTGGAAGAGCAAATAGAACATTTGAAATACTGGTAACAGGAGAAGCCTTTTAAATCCAAGAATGATTAATCATCCCCATCCAGCTCATTAAGAGATATGTTTACTTATTAAATTTAGATATTTATGAAAATTTGAAATATATGTATTCTTATTTGACCAATCGTGCATTTATTGGGTGCCACTTGTAATTACAGAGATACCTCAGTTGAGAAAGAAAAACTAACACTTCGAGGCTTATGTAGCAGTAATATTAATAGATACCTATATTTCTATGCATATTCACATTCGCAAGAAATAAGTTATGGTGGGAAGTAGAAGATCCCCTAGCACAAATATACTTTACATTAATGATAAAATGATGTGGTGATAATTGAACATAGATACAATGTGGAGAGAAATAAAAGCAATGCATATTTCGTATTGTTGAAGAATGTTTTTTTGAGATTTGAGTTTTAACTTACACATAATAAAATTTACTTATTTTAAGTATACAGCTTGAGAACTTTAGTAATTGTCTACAGCAATGTATTTTCCACTAGAATTAATACAGAGAACAGTTCCGTCCTCCCACCCTCTGCAGTCAATCTCCTTGCCTGATCCCTAGGAACAGAGAACCACTGGTCTGCTTTAGCTCACTACAATTTTGCAGTTTCTTGGATCTCACATAGATGGATTCATACAGTATGTAAAAGCATAATGTTTTCCTTTTTAACTTAGTGTGATGCTTTTAGATTCAACCATATTATAGTGTTCCTTTGAGCAATATGCCACCGTGTTTGCACATTCCCCAATTGATGAACATATGACTTGTTTCCTGTTCTAGATATAATGAATAATGCTACAATGAGGATTTGTGTTCATATCATTGTGTGAAGGTGTGCCTTAATGTCCCTTACATAGGAACCTACAAGTAGTATTGTTAGGTCATGCATTAAATACATGTTTAGCTTTATAAGTAGTGCTATACGGTTTTCCAAAGTGGTTTTATCATTTTGAATTCCCACCAGAAACTGATGAGAGATCCAGTTGCTTTATATTCTCACCAATATTTGGCACTGACAGTCTTTTTGACTTTAGCCATTCTAATAGGCATGTAGTGGTATCTCAGTTTGGTCTTAATTTGCATTTCCTTTGATGACTAGTGATGCTAAGCATCTTCTCTTGGGCTTATTGAAAATTCATGTATTGAGTTTTATGAAGAGCCTGTTCAAATTCTTTCATCCACTGGCATTTTACCTTGGTTTGTATTTGCATTATTGAGTTGCTAGAATTCTCCATATACTCTGAATACAAGCCCATTATCAGGTATGTTTGGCAAATATTTGTTCCAAGTTGTGGCTTGCCTTATTTCCTAGCCATGAATTTTGAAGAGCAAAGTTTTAATTTTGACAAAATCTGTTTTACTAATTATTATTTTATGGTTCATGCTTTTTACCTCTTATTTTTTTATTTATTTTTTATTATTATTATACTTTAAGCTCTAGGGCATATGTGCATAACGTGCAGGTTTGTTACATATGTATACTTGTGCCATGTTGGTGTGCTGCACCCATCAACTGGTCAGCACCCATCAACTCGTCATTTACATCAGGTATAACTCCCAATGCAATCCCTCCCCCCTCCCCCCTCCCCATGATAGGCCCCGGTGTGTGATGTTCTCCTTCCCGAGTCCAAGTGTTACCTCTTATTTAAGGAATCTGTCAGTGACTCAGTGTCACAAAGATGGTCTCCCATGATTTCTTCAAGATTTATCATTTTAATTCTTACGTAAGATCTGTGATCAATTGACAGCGTCCTAAAAGGGTTGTTTCTAACAACTCTGAGTTTTGTCATTGTTTTGGGAGTAAAGGACTTTTTACATCCTTATTCCACTAATCTCAAAATCCAGGCCCCAAATAGTCTAGTTTTAAAATATTATCTTCTATTTGCCTGCATTGTATCTTTGCAATTACTTAAGTTTGTGGTAAAAATTTTTAGGTGTCAGTAAGTAAATATAGAGTTTCAAAATATTGTTTTAGGAGGTACACGAACAAAATTGTTTGATGATCTCCTGTAGATTATCATTTATCTCTGGTTCCTGTCAAAGGCATGGGCACTACGTGGCAGCGTAGAGCCTTTGGTTGGTTGAGTTTTTGTTCTTTCTTTCTCTGGGCCGTTCTGATTTGCTGAAACTCTCCTAAGAGGAAATTTGTGATAAACACAAGCACAGGAAAATGTAAATTGGATAAACTGAAAAGCTGTGATACAAAACTTCCCTGGAATATGCCATGAGAACTGCATGTCTAGGCTCACACGATTATAAAACCTTTCCAAGAAACAACATGTGAAACCCTATGTAAGTAGACTAGAATGACAAAATCATAGGGCTTAGAGTCATCCAGACACAGCCTCAGTTTGTGGCTATATTCTTTTATAAGCAACTTAAAGATCATCTGGATTTATTATTCCTATATTCAAAGAATATTGCCCATTCAAAATTCTTCCTTATATTGGACTAAAAAAAATGTCTGCCTTTAGGTTTTCATCCATGAGCTCAAGTCCTAANAGGCTCACACGATTATAAAACCTTTCCAAGAAACAACATGTGAAACCCTATGTAAGTAGACTAGAATGACAAAATCATAGGGCTTAGAGTCATCCAGACACAGCCTCAGTTTGTGGCTATATTCTTTTTATAAGCAACTTAAAGATCATCTGGATTTATTATTCCTATATTCAAAGAATATTGCCCATTCAAAAATTCTTCCTTATATTGGACTAAAAAAAATGTCTGCCTTTAGGTTTTCATCCATGAGCTCAAGTCCTAACTTCTTTTTTTTTTTCTTTTTTCTTTTCTTTTTTTTTTTTTTTTTTTGAGACAGATTCTCAAAAAGGGCACAAAGCCTGTTGCCCAGGCTGCAGTGCAGTGGTGTGATCTTGGCTCACTGCAACCTCCGCCTCCCAGTTTCAAGTGATTCTCCTGCCCTGCTTCAGCCTCCCAAGTAGCTGAGATTACAGGCACATGCCACCATGCCCAGCTAAGGTTTGTATTTTTAGTAGAGACAGGGTTTCACCATGTTGGCCAAGCTGGTCTTGAACTCCTGACCTCAAGTAATCTGCCTGCCTCGACCTGCCAAAGTGCTTGTATTACAGGCATGAGCCACCATGCCCAACAAGTCTTAATTTCTATGTGCACAAAAACAAGTTCAGTCTCTTCTTTATTTAGCATCCTTCTAATATTTTACTATGGCTGTCACATCTCCTTTGCTCAGGCTCAGACATCCCCTGGTCTTTCAACTGTTTCTTGTGTAACATTATTTCAAGAAATATCACCAATGTATCTCTTGCAGAAAAGTCTAACTTGGATCTAATTCAGTCTTCATATTGAGTCCCCACACTGGCTCTATCAAGTACCAATATTTTCCCTTTTGATCCTAGCCCCCTGATTCCTCAATTTGTCCCATATGTCACATCAGAGTTATCTCATGAAGCAGATTAAGAAGCTTCATGTGGATCTCTGCCTCATTAGCTATGATAATGGCTGTTTAATCTACACCTAGGAAAGCTATAAAATTTAACAGAGATCAAAGCAAATTCCTTCTCCTGGGTTCACAACTCTTAATTGTAAAAATACTAAAAGAGGATAACTAGCTTAACAAAATACATGATAAAAATCAAGGTCTATAGTTCATTTACGTGCAATATGATGAGTTCAGAAACTAGCATTTATCTAGCACCAACAATATACAAAACACTGTATTTCATGCTTTACTTTCTATAATCCTTATAGAAAAGTATTACTCTTGTGGACTCATTCTGGTTTCAACTCTAACATGTAATGAGCATGGATATCATCACATCCATCAATACAATAATAAAATAGCTGAACAAACTGAAAATCAGTGACTTCTCCTGGACCCATCAGAGAACTGAGGTCTCAGGGAAAACCACCATCCTAAAATGGAAGAGATGGGTGAATACAGAAATTCAGAGATTCACATCTAAGATCAGCTTATGTGGAGCCATAAACTGACAGAAACATTTAAGGGATAACTTTGACAAATTACTGAGATCAGAGTGTGGGTTGTCTGGAAAGTGAGAAACTCCTGGGGATAGAGGTGGTTGTAGTCTTAGTATGTTTTACTTTCGGGAACCTCACCAGGTTCTCATGTATTGGATGCTGTATTTTCAAGACAATTTATATAAGAAAATGAATCAATGACAACTAGACAAGCTCTATGAATTTATAACACTCAACAATGCAACTATTAGTTGTGCCAAAGACTTATGGCCTTGTTTCAAGAATGCATCAGTGTCACCATGATTCTAGTATATCCAAGAACTCTAAGTAGCTATATGGGAGCCATGAGCTCAGTTTCCTACTATTTCAGGCCTGCTACCCTCCTTGTAAAACAATGTCAATACTTTGGAGAGTCAAGAAAACTAAGGCATTTCTAAGGGCTTTAAATTCATTTTGACAAACCACCAAAAACTTGTGGTTCTCTCATGTGAATATTTAAAATCTATAACCTCAGAACTATAACCCTATTAATTCTAGAGTTCTCAGAATATAACAAAACTCACTCTAGACCTAACCTGGGAGATGCCCGAGATAAGACAGCCAGTGAAGAATCCCATGTTGTCGGAGAATGATGCAGGCTGGGTGGGCACCTCTGGAGGCTTGAGGAAGGAAAATAAGTTATTTGAAAAATTTTAAGTAAATGTAATAAAAATTCAACTAGTTGATTCAGATTGGGATTGATTTTTCTTTCTTTCTTTTTTTCCTTTGAATTTTGGTTCTTTTTTGTATGGCTAACTTGTGTAATTTCTATTAAAGATTGTTTGGGGGCAGTAGTCTCATTATCTCCTTATTTGCCAGTTTAAAGGTTGATCATATTCTAGTATTAAGCCTTCATTTTGCTGTATTTTCTATATTCCCCTATCTTTTAAATGCTCTCTTTTACATCTCCAGTTTCTTTGTCTTAGAGTATTGAATTTTCCCCTAATAGATAGGTAGGGTATATGTCATTCTGTCTACCTCGTCTACTAATAAAGGAGATAGGATAAGAACTGTAGGGCCAAGCTTTGTAGCTAACAATAACTAGATAATGAAAGTTCTCAAAGACAGAACAAGAAGAGACTATGCTGATCGAATATCTCCTTGAAGAAACAAAGCCTCCGGTGATCAGCTGATTCTTTCCAGGTATTGTGTCTTTTAAACTCTATCAAGTGAAATAGGATGTTATTTTAGAGAGAACCAAAATTTGAAATGGATTGTCTAGTGAGGGAAGTTTCCTTTTTCCTTTTCTTTTCATGTAACCCTTATTTGTAATGTCTTCACTTGACTACTATATGAATAATAAAAATACTGGATTTAGATGGATGGAGTTACCACATCAGGGCTCAAAATAAATTAAATGGGCAAATTAAAATAGAGTTTTACTTATTAAAAAATACCGAATAAGATCAATGCAGTCAGAACACACGGCAGAGATATGTAGGCATTTTAGCTTCCAGGAATGGCAGGCACGCAGACCCCAAATTTTCACTGGAAATGCACAGCTGTAGATATTAGCGTCTGAGTGAATAAGGTCCATGATGGGTTTTCTGGTGCCCACCCATTTTCCATAAGTCCAGATCCATAATACACATAGGCTAGTCTGGATTTCAGCCAAGGATTAGCCCATTTGAGATAGTGTACCTCATCAATCTTGCAATTATACAATCAATACATGAATGGATTACAGAACACAGTACATTTCACTCAGCATAATCACAGTTCATGTTTATCACCTTCAGCTTTATCAGGCCAACACAATTGACTCTAAGTACGTCTCTCAGCACTGTACAGGGGAAGAAGAACAAGGGCCAATCACCAATGCATTTCAGACAGTCCTGCCACCAGTCCTGACTATAGTTCCCAAGGCTTATGCTGAATTTTGAGTTGTTTGTTCTTTTTTACCAAGTGGCAAATGTTTATACTTTTATTTCCATGATATGCCCACAGGCAAGATGAAACTAATATATTCCCTGATGATTCTGAGTCAAACCAGACTTTGTCTTCCTGAATGTCACCCTAGAAACCCACAGAAGCACGCTACTGAAAAATGTATTCTGGTCCTCCTAAAACTCCATTAAACATGCAAAACAGAACTAATACTCTTGGGAACCCTAGGAAAGCTGGCACAAACATATTTAGGGCTACACACAGTCGCTGAACATATGTGCTTTCCACCAGAAAGCCATGCTCAACAAAACCCTAAACACGCCTGGCAAAGAGTATCTATTTCTCCTCTTTGTGCCCAATAAAATATATCTACATTTATATCTGCATCTACATTTCCATATCTACATCTATATGTATATAGCTACCTTACAGGAAGCCATATACAGACATACATATAACATATATGTGTTATACTCACATGATAGCTATAATACTATATGTTACTTATGTGTGTTATACTTTTCATCATGATACCTAGGTGTATTAGTCTGTTCTCACAATGCTATAAATAACTACCTGCACCTGGGTAATTTATAAAGAAAGCCAGTTTAATTGACTCACATTTCCACAGACTGTACAGGAAGCATGGCTGGGGAGGCCTCAGGAAACTTAAAATCATGGTACAGATAAAGGGGAAGCAGATATATCTTCCATGGCCAAAGAAGGAGAGAGAGAGAAGGGGGAGGTGCTACCCTCTTTTAAACCACCAGATCTCCTGAAAACTCATTCACTATCACGAGAACAGCAAGAGGGAAATCTACTCCCATATTACAATCACTTCCCATCAGGCTCCTCCTCCAACACTGGAGATTATAATTCAACGTGAGATTTGAGTAGGAACACAAATACAAACCATATCATTTCACCCTTGGCCCCTCCAAAATCTCGTGTCCTTATCACATTGCAAAATCCAATTAACCCTTCTCAACAGTCCCCCAAAGTCTTAACTCATTTCAGCATTAACTCAAAAGTCCACAGTTCAAAGTCTCATCTAAAACAAGGCAAATCCCTTCCCACTATGACCCTGTAAAATAAAAAGCAAGTTAGTTATTCCAAGATACAGTGAGAATACAAGCCCCATGCAAGTCCAAAACCCAGTAGAGCAGTCATTAAATCTTAAAGCTCCAAGACAATCTCCTTTGACTCCCTGTCTCACATCCAGGCCACACTGATGCAAAGGGTGGGCTCCCAAGGCCTTGTGCAGCTCTGTCACTGTGGTTCCAAAAGTCTCAGCTCCCATGGCTGCTCTCAAGGGCTGGCGTTGAGTGCCTGTGGCTTTCCAGGTGTATGGTGCAAGCTGTTGGTGGATCTACCATTCTGGGGTCTGGAGGATCATGTCCCTCTTTTCACAGTTCCACTAGGCAGTGCCCCAGTGAGGACTCTGTTTGGAGACTCCAACCCCACATTTTCCCTTCACACTGATCAAGTAGAGGTTCTCCATGAGGGTCCCTGCAGCAGACTTCAGCCTGGACATCCAGGCATTTCTATACATCCTCTGAAATCTAGATGGAGGCCCCCCCAGGCTCAACTCTTGCCTGTTGTGCACCCACAGGCTTAACACCACATAGAAACTGCCAAGGCTTATAGCTTGGACCCTCTGAAGCAGCAGCCTGAGATATATATGGGACCCTTTTTAGCCACGGCTGGATCTGAAGCAGCTGGGACACACAGTATAGTGTCTCAAGGTTGCACAGGGCAGCCAGATCCTGGACGAGTCCATGAAACCATTCTTCCTTCCTAGGCCTGTGATGGGAGGGACTACCATGAAGGTCTTTGCTATTAACATTCAGCTCCTCTTTACTTATGCAAATTTCTGAAGCCAGTTTTAATTCCCCCACCAGAAAATAGGTTTATCTTTTCTACCACATGGTCAAGCCACAAATTTTCCAAACTTTTATGCTCTTCTTCCCTTTTAAATATAAGTTTGAGTTTCAATTTCAGATCATCTTGTTACTCACATATATGAGATACACTGTTAGAAGCAGCCAGGACACATCTTGAGCATTTGGCTGCTTAGAAATGCCTTCCCCCAAATACTCTAAATCATCTCTCTCGGGTTCAAAGTTCCCAGTAAGTTCCTCATTTCCATCTAAGACCTCATCGGCCTGGTCATCTCTGTCCATATCACTATCAGCATTTTGGTCCAAACCATTCAACAAGTCTCTGGGAAGTCCCAAACTTTTCCCCATCTTATCTTCTTCTGATCCCTCCAAACTGTTCCAACCTCTGCCTGTTTACCCAGTTCCAAAGCTGTTTCCACATTTTTAGGTATCTTTATAGCAATATAAAGATACTTCTGCTACCAGTTTTCCATATTACTCCATTTTCATATTGCTATAAAAAAGAAAAGGGATTTAATTGGCTCATTGTTCCACAAGCTGTACAGTAAGCATGGCTGGGAAGCCCTCAAGAAATTTATGATCACAACAGAGGGCAAAGGGGAAGCAGGTACATCTTACATTGCTGGAGAAGGAAGAGGGAGAAGGGGGAGTTGATACACACTTTTATTATTATTATTGTTGTTTTTGTGATGAAGTCTCACTGTTTTCCCCAAGGCTGGAGTGCAATGGAACAATCTTGGCTCACTGCAACCTTCACCTCCCAGACTCCAGTAATTCTCCTGCCTAAGCCTCCTGGGTTGCTGAGACTACAGGCATGTGCCACCATGCCCAGCTAATTTTTGTATTTTTAGTAGAGATGGGGTTTTGCCATGTTGGCCAGGGTGGTCTCGAACTCCTGACCTTAGGTGATCCGCCTGCCTCAGCCTCCCAAAGTGCTGGGATTACAGGTGTGAGCCACCACACCCTGCCGCTACACACTTTTAAACAACCAGATCTTATAAGAACTCACTCACTGTCACTAGAACAGCAAGAAGGAAATCCACCCCTATGATCCAATCACCCACCACCAGGCCCCTCCTCCAAAACTGGGGATTACAATTAAACTGAGATTTATGTGGGAACACAAATCTAAACCCTATCACCAGGATTAATGAATGAGCATAGTAATAAACACTACATAATGTAACAATTTACAAATCTGCTCATATTATACATAGTACAAATTTCTAAGGGATACTCTGTAACTATCCAACACATTAGCAGTTTTAAGTTGTGCTAAGCCTCCTTGTGATATTCCTAGAAGCTTAATATTTTTTTCATGCTCACAACAGGCTCAAAGTAAAAATTTTGAAACTCCAAGTGCCAGGGCTAAATCAGATGTTAATTCAGTCTCAGCTTTGCTACTAACACAAGTTCACTTTCTTCATACCTGACAAGAGAAACACATCTCTTCAAGTAGATACTTTGGTGAGGGAATGAGTTAATCAAAATCTCATCCAGTCCCCTCAAACAACAAACCCATCACTGAAATTGAAGTAGGGGTAAAAAGGGGAGGCTGTGGGCATCTTGTACACACATTAAATTCAGAAAACTTTGTAAAGAATTGTGATGGCCAGGAATGTGCGTGGCCACATAGAGTCTGAGTTTCTCTGGGAACTCGGTCTTCTAATCACCTGCTGAAAAGACTCTTATTCTTGAAACAGCCAGATAGGCACAATTAAAGGCCTATTTTTGCAAATCATTTCTGAAAGTTCAATGTCCTCTTATTTTATTCTATTCACTACCTTCAGCTAATTTTACTGTTATATTAGTGATATGAATGATTACTACATATCATTATTCTAATACCATAGAGGTGGGCTGTTTTCAGATTTTGAAGTAACTTATTACCCCTAAATAAAGTGCTAATCTGTAGGATATGCATGGACATTAACTGTGAACAGGGAGACCCTCTCAGGGATTCTTGCCTCTTAGCAAATGCACAAATGCACATATACTCTAGTCAAGAAAATAAAAATCTGTAACTAGTTACGTGGTTTTCAAAAATATTGTCAAACACTAGATTTTCATTATATTGAGAGATTAAAATATCAACCGAAATATTTATTTTACATTTTTTAGCTGGTGGTTTTACTATTATACCTATGTATCTATCTATGATATTTATATATACATAGATACGCATAACATCATTTCAGATGTTTATTGGCTATCTAGAATATCTTCTTTCATGAAATACCTATTCAAATCTTTTGTCTTTTGTTGTGTTGGGTTGTTTGCCATTTGTTCTGTCAATTTATTGGAATTCTTTATATATTCAGGATATTCTTTTTTTTTTAAGTTGTATATCTTACAGATTATAGTTTTTTCCTTTTTTGGTTCTTGTTTCTTCTCCATAGTGCCTTTATATGAACAGAAGCTTTGACTTTTTTATTTGAATGTAATCTAATTTAGTAATCTTTTTCTTTATGGTTAGTGGGGTATTTTTTAATTCTCTATAATATGATCATGAAGATGTCTTTGGACATTAATGTTTGAAAGCTCTATAGCTTTGGGTTTTAGGTTTAGGTTTTTAATTCACTTGGAATTGACATTAGTATTTATGGTTTGTAAAGTACATGCTCACAGAGATTTGAACACACACTTGCTGCTTTCTGTACTTTTTTATTTTTTTATTGGATCTCTGACCTTCCATCTTGCCTCATTTTCTGTCTGCCTCAAGTATATCCATTGAGGTTTCTTTTCGTGGAAGTCTGGTGGTAAAATGTTCTCTTCAGTTTCTCTTTTTCGTAAATGTCTTTATTGTACTGTCATTCATGAAAGACATTTTTTGCTCGTTATACAATTTTAGAATGATAGCTACTTTCTCTTGGTACATCATTCCACTGTCTTTTGCCTTCCATTATTGCTGGTAAGAAGTTAGATGTAGTTCTGTCTCTTTCGAACTCAATGTCTGCTTTTAAAATCATCTTTTAACATTTGTTTCAACTAAACTTTTAAAATTTAATCTGCTTTGGGTGGGAGGCTGGATCTTGAAATTAAGGGTTGGTGTCTTTATTAGTCTTGAAATTTTTTTCTGATATTATCTTTTTCAAATACCATCTGTGCTCACTCTTTATCTTATGTCCTCTACAACTCCATTTACACATATGGTAGACATTCACACTGTATCCTCTATGCCCCTTAACCCTTTATAATATGTTCCATACTTTTATCACCTTTTACTAAATCATGCATGGTTTTTAACCTTATGTCTAATTTTAGTTTATTATTTTGTTTCATTTCTGTAATTATTCCCTTTTACATTGTATTTTAATTTTTAGTGTTATGATTTGTATTTCTAGTTCTATTTGGTTCTTTAACAGACATATTTTATCATTATTTATTGTTGTTTGTCCCATTCACACAACTGTAAGTTTATCTTTCATTTCTTTAAACATGACAAGCATAGGTATTTTATAATTTGTACCTGAAAATTTTAATATCTGAAGATTTTGAATGTCTTTTTCTGCTGGTTCTTGCTCATAGTACTTTGTTTTCCTGTGTTTGGGAAACACTTGAGACTTAAGATCCTTTAAGAACTACATTTGCATCTTCCAATTGCCTGAGGAACTATTAGTCAACATCTATTTTCATTTAATTCAAAGTTTTAGATTTCAAAGTAACAAATTTAGGCTGCAAAACTGCACGAGGTCAAGCTGGTGTTTCCAGATGTTCACTAATGATATTTTCCCCCTTCATCTCAGTCCCATATTTTGTGCTAGTTGATTTCTCTTGCAGTCCTACTTGAGTGTGGAAGAGATTATTTCTGGATCACTGTTATGCACTCTTCAGCTTTATGAAGATTCATAGCATTGGGTTGATTACTTTTGCATCAACCTAGTAGATTTCATACCTTACACAAGCCTTAGATACTTTTTTCCACTAGACCTTGAGAGTCCTTCAAAATGCTGCCCAACTTCTCAAGGCCCAGTAATTGCCCTTACGTGTTTGTTTGTTTGCTTTTCTGGATTTCTGCCTTTGATCAGTTTTTTTGACCTGAGAATTCCTTGCTTTCTTGCAACCCTTCAGTTTATTTAAGGTCATTAATATTTATTCGGGACTGTTCTTTCTCTAATAGATGTCTACTCAGGTTCCTAATCCACAACGTTACTAGAAATGAATGTCATAAAAGGATTTCTAAATTATTTTAAACTCTATAATTCTGCCATTCTATGTTTTCCTTTGGATTATTTTCTTCTATCATACTTGCCCAAACTAGGCAAGTGGAAAATTGAAGAGAGTTTGACAAGCAAAACGAATTTTTAAAAAGTATTCAGTAGAACTTATGTATCTAAACATTCCATTTATCCTAGTGAGACTTGACTCAGCTTTCTCACTTTGCATCATGAACTCTTCTTGAATATTTTCTCCATATACATTGTATAAATTACTTGAAATGTCTTCTTTTTAAGACCATTTTGCTAATTAATTAGACTAAATCTTTTGAGACTGTATTTAACTTTCTCTTAATGATCTTATGTGGTGAATACTCATGATATTTTCTGACCTGATCTCACTTGTAAGGGCATACAACTTCCAAGGGTCTATTTTATGTCTTTTCAGTCTTTCCTTCAATATCTCCTAAAATCTGTTTGGAATAGATATGACCTTAAAATTCTCATAACTTCTTCCTCCATGGATTCATAGATTGATTCACTCATTCAATTACTGTCGACTGGGGAATTTAAAAGCACAAGTCTATGTTTGTAGAATCACTAAATTATCTGAGACAGGTATTCTTTTGGGTATTAAGACTGATCGATTCAGCTGTGTTCCAGTGGATACTTGGCAAAAAAAAAAAAAAAAAAAAAAAAAAAAAAAAAAATCTGAAGTTTGAAGAACATTTCACTTAAATTCTATAACCAAACCCAGTGCTAGCAATATCATCAGTAATGACCAGCAAGTCAAGTGTTGGGTTAAGGAACCTTGGTCCAGGGGATACATTCAGATGTCCTCAAATTATATCAATATTAAAACCCAGCTCAAACTAGAAAGTCACAGAAATTGTTTAAAAGAAATTTATATAAATATCCATTCCATGCCATTCTTGATTTAAATGCCATGTTCATTCATTGGAAAAAGAGGGTCCTTAATATTGTCTTTTTCTGCTCTGCTTTCAGGCACCAAGAATAACACACTGCTCTAGGAGGCATGTTTGTTCTATATCCAAATCAATGATCTTCTATTCCTCAGGAAGTGAGGATTCTTTCATATCTTCCTGAAAAAGTTGAAGTCCCAAAGAGGTAGGATTGCTAATCTTTGCAGGTCCTTGCAGACCCCCTTCAATTCCAGATACAAATGTCTTCTTATAGACAATGATGCAGAAAGAAATTAGGGAAGTCAGAGAGATAACTGTGACCAAAATGTTGACCTTTTCTAGTTAATTTTATCTCTTGTAACCTAGTAATATGCCAACAAAATGGGAAAAAAAGAGCATTGTCCGGCCATTGGAATCATTTGCCCAAAGGTAAACAGATAAACAGTAGTTAGTATATCATTTATATTAAAAAGCAATGTGTTACTTATTTTCTTCCCTAAATGGAAGTCGAGCCAAAAAGAATTATGCTATGGTAAGATTTTCAGCATTTCCATCCCAATGTTTAGGGGTGGAAAGTCAGTTTCCAAGGAGCTTAAAAAATACCTTTCTTATAAAAACTTCATTTCTTAGATTAAAGCTCTACTTGCTCTTTCTTGTATTTACATTCTTATTGACATTAGAGTGGGAGAATATATGCCTAGTAAGAGACATTAATCCTCATGTAACAGAGATCCATGAAGATAAAATTTATCTTGATAAAGTTCTTAGCTTCACCTGCCAGGTTTGAGCTGCTTGCTGCAACCACATGCATCTCTCTGTGTTCTTAGGATTTCAATAAAGGTTTGTGATAAATGGGAAGCTGAATGGAAGCCTCCTTCCAAAATTATGCTTGTGAAATATTGGGGAATCTTAATCCCTAAAGGATAATTATAGAAATTTAAAAGCTATTCTTCCTTGTGCTCATTTTCTGATGTTTCTCATAAGACTCTTTATATAAAAGATCTATGATTCCTATATTAGTTTTTGAAAGGTCATTTTAAGTTTCTACTCTATTTGTAAACTAGGTATACAAGTTTTCTAGGACTATTGTAACAAAGTACTACAAACTTAGAGGCTGAAGGCAACAGAAATGTATTTTCTCACAGTTTTAGAGGCCAGAAGTCCAAAATCAAAGTGTTGTCAAGGTTGATTCATTCTGGAAGCTCTGAGGGAGAATCTGTTCTGTGTCTCTCTCTTCGTTTCTGGTGGTTGCTGGCAGTGTTTGGTGTTCCTTGGCTTTTATGTGCGTCATTTTCAATCTCTCTGTCTTTACATGACCTTCACTCTGAGTGTCAATGTCTAAATTTTTCTCTTAAGGACAACAGTCATTGGATTAGGATCTACCCTAATGCAATATGAACGTGTCTTATCTTGACTACATCTGCAAAGGTTCTATTTCCTAAGGTCACACTCTAAGGTTTCCAATGGATGTGAATTTTGGGAGGATATCATTCAAGTCAGTTTACCAGATAAAACCAATTTCATTTTCAGAAACAAATGATTAAGAAGAGCACTCAGATAATTAGAAGAAGACCCATGACTAACCACCAATCTCTTACCCTGTATTCAGAAGCTGCCTTACTCTGAAGGACTTTTGGAGTTTGTCTTCTGTTCTAGTTTCAAATGCAAACATCTACCCAAACACTCTGTTAAAATCATTTCAGCTCTTTATTCTTTCCTCTTTTTTTTTAACATTTCCCCCTCCGTTTCAGGAGTTTCTAAATCCATAACTCACATTCATCCAATCTCCCAAAATGACAACAAAGAATACCACTTTATATGTGATAAAACCTAGAGGAGCTTCAATGCAAGTGGGGTGCTTGCCATTTTATGATACTGATTTTATATACATGTACGTGTATTTGTTTGCTTTCCTCCTTTGGCACTTTTAAACTGATTTTATTCATCAAATAGATTTTGGCAGCAAAATCTTCAAGGATCATGCCAGCAAAAACCTGGCCAAATTTAAGATTGAGGTTGCATCAGGCTATATTTTAACACACCTGTGAATTGTCCAACACAGCTCCCAGAAGCATAAAATACTCTTTGTCAGGAAAAATAAGTTATTTTATTATACATTTGGTGTAACTAGGCATAGCCAAAGACTTTTCAACACAAACTGAAATCAGCAAGCAATTTTATTTTAGTCTTCTGTTGTTTCCATATACCAACTTAGTTCCTTTCTTACCTGTGGTCTCTTTGTTCATCTGTGAATGTATTAACCCTGTAACTCATATCCACAGGAGATATTCTGCAATACTTCACTCACATAGACACCAGCAATACACCACACATCTTCTCTGTAGCAATTATTTTATAAATCACTTACTTAAAAGGGTTTGGACCAGGGAAACCAACTTTCCCGTGGCTATTATATGACTCATGTTTTAGTACATTTACTTTTTGGCTAACAATACAGTTTAAAAGAGGTAAATGGATTCTTTTTAAATAATTGATACTGATTTTGCTTTTTATTTCTCATCTCTAGACTATGCAATTTATTTCTTCTCTCCCAGCATTGAAACAACTTCTAGCACTCAAATTTATATATTTTCGTATGCAACACCATTTGGTAATCAAGTATTCTAAGAAGCTAGCTTTCTGAAGCATAAAATGGCTACACAAGTACAGATCTGTGACCTGTAACATTCAATTTCAAATCTTTTATTCAGAAATAATGTACTACAGGTAACTCAAGATTGAATTGTATGCATTCAGAAATATTAGATATGTAAAGTGAATATAAGAAGGTTCATTCATCCTGCATTGTAAGTAAAAATAATAGCTTGAGTATCTTTTAAAATAAATCTTTATTCCTAAATTTGGTCTTTAGAATTCATTATATTATTATTATTATTATTATTATTATTATTATTATTATTATTTTGAGATGGGGTCTCACTCTGCCACCCAGGCTGGAGTTCAGTGGTGAGATCTCAGCTTACTTAAACCCCTGTCTCCTGGGCTCAAGCGATCCTCCCACCTCAGCCCCTTGAGTAGCATGTGCCACCAAGCCCAGCTAATTTTTTGTATTTTGGGTAGAGATGAGTTTTTGGCATGTTGCCCAGGTTAGTCTTGAACTCCTTTACTCAAGTGGTCAGCACACCTTGGTCTCCCAAAGTGTTGGAATTATAGGTGTGAGCCACTTTACCCAGCCAATTCTTTTTTCTTTTAATTGATACATAATTGTACATGGATGTGAGGTACATGGTTATGTTTCTATATATACAATGAACAGTGGTGTAAACTAAAGATAAAATCCTAAGCCTCAACAACTGAACAGAACCCTCTTGGCCAAGAGGACCCCAGAAAAAACTTAAAACCTGAATTCTTGGCCATGATGGGAATGGAGGTGGGATATGTCTTGTTATACTCCCTCCCTTTTGGAGTTTAGGCACAACAACTGATCAGCATTAACATTAAAATAGAAACCATAAAACTAAAAATAACTGATTCTCTGAATTTTAAATAAGACCTGAGGCCATGCAAGACAAGGGTCAAGTCACAACTCTAGACCATCAATTTGGCTACGTAGCATCCTTATCTTGTTAAAAATAATTTCAACTTTTATTTTAGATTCACTGTGTTAATTCAGTTATGATGTTGGCCCTAGCTGCATCTATGTTGCTGCAAAGGACATGATTTTGTTCTTTTTTATGGCTGTGTAGTATTCCATGGTGTATATGTACCACATTTTCTTTATCCAATCCACTGCTAATGGGCCCCTAGGTTGAGTCCATGTCTTTGCTACTTGGCATAGTGCTGTGATGAACATACGAGTGCATGTATGTCTTTGGTAGAATCATATATTTTCCTTTGGGTATATTATCAGCAATGGGACTGCTGGGACAAATGGTAGTTCTAAGTTTGTGACAGGAAATTAAATCCTGGGACCCCAAACTCATTAAGCCAAAGGGAAAAGTTAAGCTGGGAACTGGGTCAGGCAAACCTGCCTCCTCCTTTTGTTTCCTAAATAAGATGGCTACAAGATGAAAAGCTACACTCCTCCTCCATATTTTTCCCACATGGAAATTCCTACCAAGCTGCAAGATCTTTACCCTAAGGTGTTCCTATTAATAGTTCACCATGGCAATGTAAGTTGATAGCTTATCTTTATAGGTGTAGTCACCCCCGCTGCCCAAACACAAATGCATATCTGATTTTCCCCTGCCCCATTTTCTATGTTATCCTTTGTAAAAGGCAGATTCTCCACATTTTCCTCTGCCCCATTTATTTATGCCATCCTTTGTAAAAAATGCAGATTCACTGAGCCAGACAAAGGCAAGAATGACTATTTTCCCTATCTTCCTCTCACATGAAAATTGTGTACTTCTCAATATCCCACCCATTCCGCTTTAAATTTGGAGCCCTCAAAATAATCTTCAGAGAAAGGCATAGACCTGTCTCCCAGGCATACATCCTTAACTTTGGCAAATAAAACTCCTGAAATGATTGAAACTTTTCTCATCATTTTCTCGATTGACAAGTTCTTTGAGAAATCTTCAAACTGCTTTTCACAGCAACTGAACTAGTTTGCATTCCCAGCAACATTGTATAAGTTTTCTTATACAACCTCACCTGCATCTGTTGTTTGTTGACTTTTAAGAATTGCTATTCTGACTGCTATGAGATGGTATCTCATTGTGATTATTATTTGCATTTCACTGATGATTAGTCATGCTGAGTATTTTCTCATGTTCATTGGCTGCTTGTATGTCTTCTTTTGACAAGTATCTGTTCATATCTTTTGCTGACTTTTAATGGGTTTTGTTTTGGTTTTGCTTGTTGAATGGTTTAAGTTCCTTGTAGATTCTGGATATTAGACCTACTTTTCACCATGTACAAAAAAAAAAAAATAACTCAAGAAGGAGTGAAGATATAAATGTAAGATCTCATACTATAATAAACTTAGAAGAAAACCTTGGAAACAACATGCTGGATACTGGCCTTTGGGGAAGAAAATTATGACTAAGTCCTTAAAAGTAATTGCAACCCAACAAAATTGACAAGTGGGACCTAATCAAATGAAAGAACTCCTGCACAGCAAAAGAAACTATCAACAGAGTAAACAGACAACCTTACAAATGTAATAAAATATTCACAAACTATGTTTTCAACAAGGTTCTAATATCTAATATCCAGCATCTTTATCTTAATCTAAAACATTCCTTTCTGTTGGCTCCAAGTTTTAGACACAATCTTACTCCTTTAACCAAATTGCAAATTAAAGAATCTCTGAATCCACCTGTAACCTATAAGCTCCCACTTCAAGATATCCAGCCTTTTGAGGCCAATCCAACATATACCTTCCACATACTGATTTTGGTCTTTGCTTATAACTCCTGTCTCCCTAAAATGTGTAAAACCAAACTGTAGCCCAACCACCTTGGGACCACTTATTCAAGACACTTTGGGTTTATGTTATCCCCAGGCTGCAGTCACTCATACAGGCTTGGAAGAAGCCTCTTTAAAATATTTTACAGAGTTTGGTTTTCCATTAACTGTGGTCAGATTAGGATAATTAGCATATCCATCACCTCAAATATTTATCTTTTTTTTTGTGTTGGGAACATTCAATATCCTCTCTTCTAGCTATTTGAAAATATATAATATGTATCTCTAGATTTCAAAAAATAATTTCTTATATTAGAGCAAATAGTAGAAAGTTAAAGAAGAAACCAATAAGCATGCATTCTGAAATTAACAAAATATTTTCCATGACAACTTATGTAATCTTGCTTGGGGTCTAAAGAAATATAGGTTCAAATAAACTGAACATATAGTCCATACAAGCATATGTAGGGTCAACTTGTCATTAAATCATGAGGCTGATATTCTGCGGTCCTTTGGCCCTGTTGCAAGTACAGAGCATCCTCATACCATCCCTCCTTACTTTCATAATGCCCAGGATGCTAGGAACACTAGACATGGGTACATTTCTATTTTCTACCACCAAAATAAAGGTTAACTTCCCATCTCCATGAATCTTTGTTTGCTTTAAAGAAATTGATAGCTCAATTTTAATATAAAGTTTATAAATCAAAATTATTTAGCATCTTTCACGTAACATGTAACTAGTTTTAGAGACTTCCAAAGCCTCAATTGACTCTAAAATTATTGTATCCTGTGAAAATCCCAGGCAACAGGGTATGGCCAGCAGCAAGACACTCCAAGACAAGGGGTCTTAGGAAGTGCCTCTTTATTGGATGTGTGAGGTAGTTCTTGCATATTTGTCACACATTTTATTTCCATATGTACTTAGTCAGGTCAAGTACAAACAATTCACCCACTTCCAGAATATCCTTCTTATATCTGTAATAGAAACTATGCAACTCAACCACTTACACAGCCCATTGCCTCCTCAGACTGTGGACAAGAATAGGCCTTGGCTAAGGACTAAAACAAAGTCTTTCAAATGTAAATATATCACTGGGTGTTAGGGAGTACATATTATATGGTCTATGGGTCAAGATTGGGCATAATTTTAAATACCAGCAATTCATGAATCATACCATTTATAAGGTAGAGGGAAAGAACTGCAAATGAAAGAAACTAGTACTGCTTTGCATAATAAAGTAAAATACAACTTTCATTGTGTGTGAGGATTAA
This sequence comes from Rhinopithecus bieti, assembly GCF_001698545.2. Lineage (NCBI taxonomy): Eukaryota > Metazoa > Chordata > Mammalia > Primates > Cercopithecidae > Rhinopithecus > Rhinopithecus bieti. The sequence goes on along the minus strand of NW_016814745.1, from coordinate 19,076 downwards.
TTGAGTTAACATAAGCAAAATGCACTCAGCCCAGAAGTACTCAATAAGACAACTGCTATCACACACACACACAAAAAAAAGTTACTGCTAAGTAATTGGAAAATAAAGGAGTATGTGACTGACACATTCCGAAAGAGAGAAATCAGACTATGTGCACCCTGCATGGTTCAAGAGAAAATGGAAAATCAAAGCAAGTCTATAAAGACTCTTTCACTTGTCCGTATGCATGAATGGTAAATTCCTAGCAATGAAAATGTAGGGTCCAAAGAAGTATGCATCTTCTAATCACTTTTAAAAGATATTGCTGAAGCCTTCTCCAAAGAAATTACACCAATTTTCACTGCCACTGGAATGCATAAATGTATCTGAAACTCCACACTGTAAAGCTTATCTTTATAGGTGTAGTCACCCCCGCTGCCCAAACACAAATGCATATCTGATTTTTCCCCTGCCCCATTTTTCTATGTTATCCTTTGTAAAAAGGCAGATTCTCCACATTTTTCCTCTGCCCCATTTATTTATGCCATCCTTTGTAAAAAATGCAGATTCACTGAGCCAGACAAAGGCAAGAATGACTATTTTTCCCTATCTTCCTCTCACATGAAAATTGTGTACTTCTCAATATCCCACCCATTCCGCTTTAAATTTGGAGCCCTCAAAATAATCTTCAGAGAAAGGCATAGACCTGTCTCCCAGGCATACATCCTTAACTTTGGCAAATAAAACTCCTGAAATGATTGAAACTTTTCTCATCATTTTTCTCGATTGACAAGTTCTTTGAGAAATCTTCAAACTGCTTTTCACAGCAACTGAACTAGTTTGCATTCCCAGCAACATTGTATAAGTTTTCTTATACAACCTCACCTGCATCTGTTGTTTGTTGACTTTTTAAGAATTGCTATTCTGACTGCTATGAGATGGTATCTCATTGTGATTATTATTTGCATTTCACTGATGATTAGTCATGCTGAGTATTTTTCTCATGTTCATTGGCTGCTTGTATGTCTTCTTTTGACAAGTATCTGTTCATATCTTTTGCTGACTTTTAATGGGTTTTGTTTTTGGTTTTTGCTTGTTGAATGGTTTAAGTTCCTTGTAGATTCTGGATATTAGACCTACTTTTCACCATGTACAAAAAAAAAAAAATAACTCAAGAAGGAGTGAAGATATAAATGTAAGATCTCATACTATAATAAACTTAGAAGAAAACCTTGGAAACAACATGCTGGATACTGGCCTTTGGGGGAAGAAAATTATGACTAAGTCCTTAAAAGTAATTGCAACCCAACAAAAATTGACAAGTGGGACCTAATCAAATGAAAGAACTCCTGCACAGCAAAAGAAACTATCAACAGAGTAAACAGACAACCTTACAAATGTAATAAAATATTCACAAACTATGTTTTCAACAAGGTTCTAATATCTAATATCCAGCATCTTTATCTTAATCTAAAACATTCCTTTCTGTTGGCTCCAAGTTTTAGACACAATCTTACTCCTTTAACCAAATTGCAAATTAAAGAATCTCTGAATCCACCTGTAACCTATAAGCTCCCACTTCAAGATATCCAGCCTTTTGAGGCCAATCCAACATATACCTTCCACATACTGATTTTGGTCTTTGCTTATAACTCCTGTCTCCCTAAAATGTGTAAAACCAAACTGTAGCCCAACCACCTTGGGACCACTTATTCAAGACACTTTGGGTTTATGTTATCCCCAGGCTGCAGTCACTCATACAGGCTTGGAAGAAGCCTCTTTAAAATATTTTACAGAGTTTGGTTTTTCCATTAACTGTGGTCAGATTAGGATAATTAGCATATCCATCACCTCAAATATTTATCTTTTTTTTTGTGTTGGGAACATTCAATATCCTCTCTTCTAGCTATTTGAAAATATATAATATGTATCTCTAGATTTCAAAAAATAATTTCTTATATTAGAGCAAATAGTAGAAAGTTAAAGAAGAAACCAATAAGCATGCATTCTGAAATTAACAAAATATTTTCCATGACAACTTATGTAATCTTGCTTGGGGGTCTAAAGAAATATAGGTTCAAATAAACTGAACATATAGTCCATACAAGCATATGTAGGGTCAACTTGTCATTAAATCATGAGGCTGATATTCTGCGGTCCTTTGGCCCTGTTGCAAGTACAGAGCATCCTCATACCATCCCTCCTTACTTTCATAATGCCCAGGATGCTAGGAACACTAGACATGGGTACATTTCTATTTTCTACCACCAAAATAAAGGTTAACTTCCCATCTCCATGAATCTTTGTTTGCTTTAAAGAAATTGATAGCTCAATTTTTAATATAAAGTTTATAAATCAAAATTATTTAGCATCTTTCACGTAACATGTAACTAGTTTTAGAGACTTCCAAAGCCTCAATTGACTCTAAAATTATTGTATCCTGTGAAAATCCCAGGCAACAGGGTATGGCCAGCAGCAAGACACTCCAAGACAAGGGGTCTTAGGAAGTGCCTCTTTATTGGATGTGTGAGGTAGTTCTTGCATATTTGTCACACATTTTATTTCCATATGTACTTAGTCAGGTCAAGTACAAACAATTCACCCACTTCCAGAATATCCTTCTTATATCTGTAATAGAAACTATGCAACTCAACCACTTACACAGCCCATTGCCTCCTCAGACTGTGGACAAGAATAGGCCTTGGCTAAGGACTAAAACAAAGTCTTTCAAATGTAAATATATCACTGGGTGTTAGGGAGTACATATTATATGGTCTATGGGTCAAGATTGGGCATAATTTTAAATACCAGCAATTCATGAATCATACCATTTATAAGGTAGAGGGAAAGAACTGCAAATGAAAGAAACTAGTACTGCTTTGCATAATAAAGTAAAATACAACTTTCATTGTGTGTGAGGATTAATTGAGTTAACATAAGCAAAATGCACTCAGCCCAGAAGTACTCAATAAGACAACTGCTATCACACACACACACAAAAAAAAGTTACTGCTAAGTAATTGGAAAAATAAAGGAGTATGTGACTGACACATTCCGAAAGAGAGAAATCAGACTATGTGCACCCTGCATGGTTCAAGAGAAAATGGAAAATCAAAGCAAGTCTATAAAGACTCTTTCACTTGTCCGTATGCATGAATGGTAAATTCCTAGCAATGAAAATGTAGGGTCCAAAGAAGTATGCATCTTCTAATCACTTTTAAAAGATATTGCTGAAGCCTTCTCCAAAGAAATTACACCAATTTTCACTGCCACTGGAATGCATAAATGTATCTGAAACTCCACACTGTAAATATATTTACAATTACTTTATATATATATATATATTATATTCAGTATAATTATATTATAATTAAGCTATGTTATATCATATATAGCATGTTTTATTTACATTAAATATAACTATTGTTATAATTTTTGCCAATATAATGGGTGCAAAATTACCTTGTTATGACTGGAATTTTTTTTTAATTGTATTTGAGGGAGCTCATTTTTTCATCAGCTGCCAGTTCGAGTTTAGTAGAATGATCACAACCTCCCCCTTCCCTCTTGATACAAAGAGGCCTAGAGAGAGGAAGCGGGTACATTTGGGGAACCCAGAGTTTGTGACTAGGCAACCAAATCTTTCCTTGCTGGAAAGGAGAGACCCCTTTTGCTGTTTTTATTGTGCTGGAACCAGGAGAAGAAATTAGGATGCTGCTCCCTGGCTGGGTGGTTGCTGGTCCATAGCCTGTACCCTTTGGTAAAAAAGGCAGAGATAACACCTCGCTGGCCGTCCACCACTACAGGCAGCTTCTGGAACTAACCAAGTCAAGCCTATTTTAATGGAAATAATAGCAATAACCTAATTAGGTTTAGTTACTGAAAATCATTTTTAAAATTATAAAATTAGACCAAAATATCTATCCTGTGGTGAAGAAATTTTGACAAAGCAAACGGGCATACTTAATTTTTGGAAAGAAACATTTCTCATTCCTTGAGACTCCAATGTTTTGCCTAAGCATGAGTATATTTGCATATCTATATATGTATAAACATGTGAAACTAAATGTGTGTTTATATGTATGTATCAATGATATCCTCAATGAACAGAGCAATACTTTGTTCAATACACCCCAGTTCCTTTGTTCATTGGAAAATCACCTTTATTATCTCATGTAGTTCTATATTTGCTATTGTAACAGCATCTACAGCCTCCCTAGAAACATCTAATTGCTACCTCACTATCACAAGTTTCAACCTGAAATCAAAAGCTCAAAAGTTCATTTGAAGCCTTGCTGGAAGTCAGACAGTACATGCTGAATGTATATGTATTAAAATTCTGAAGGACTTTTACACCAACTGGGAAATATCTGCCGTTTGAATTTTCTGTCTTGTCCATCCCACGCACAACAACCCTCCTATGATTCCCAGAACTTTCTCATAATCCACCAAACAATGGGTTAATGCCTACTCCCAGAACCACGGCCATTACAATTACTCACACTGTTAAACATTTTAAGTATCACCCCTCTTTGACGGATGTCTATGCAGCAACATCTAGATCAAGGTTGTCCAACTAATGGCCTGTGGGCCACATGTGGCTCAGGATGGCTTTGAATGGAACCCAACACAAATTTGTAAACTTTCTTAAAACCTGATGACATTTATTTTGTGATTGTTAAAAAATCTCATCAGCTATCGTTAGTTGTTAGTGTATTTTATGTGTGGTCCAAGACAATTCTTCTTCTTCCAATGTGGCCCACAGAAGCTAAAAGACTGGACACCCCTGATTCTAGATTATTAGAAATAAGCATTCAAATGAAGAAATATCCCTTCATATTCTAGCTTAAGCTTCAAAACTAAAAATTATTTGCAATTTTAGAGGTTTATTGAAATCTCTCCTTTAAATAACTACAGTTAAATGATTTTTTTAAGGTGTTACCATTCTGAAAGTAGAGTAAACTACTTTCACTGAACTATCTTTAGCCAGTTTTGGTGTTCATTAAAAAAATTTACAGTGTTATGCATTCAAATATGGTAACTGAGCCTTTACGTTCCCATGGCAACTTGATCATTTCAGTAGAAAACTTTTCTTTCTTTCTTTCTTTTTTTTTAAACTTACAGGTATGCCTGTTCTGTAACAGTTTCACTTAGCTTATCATTTCAGTTATTTCCAACCTAGATATCCACCTTTTGGAATTCACATATTCTGATACATTCCCAGTTGGCTTTTTATAAAACCATGAGACACATCATGCTAACATCACCAAGTCCTGAGAAAACTGGTCTTGCATTATGTCATTCTAAGGAGAAACACCATCTTTCTCCATAGCATGGATCTTTATTTTACATCCCTTGAGAAATTTCATACACTAGGCAGGTAACTCACAGAAGCTTTATTGGTATACTGAAAATACCTAAGTGTTGGTGGTCCAAATGCCCCAGGGCCTCATATAAATAGACAAACAAGTTTTCTTTGTGATGAGTTTATCACCCAATACTTGATTCCTAAACTTAGATGCAACTTAATTGGTTACATCAAAGTCATCTGGGGTCCTTGTTAAAACAGAGTCCCAGGCTTCCCTAAAATAGCTGTATTAGAATATTCAAGAATGGATGCAAGAAATCTGAATTTTTAAGAATTACTCTGTATAATGTTCATGTACAGCCAGTCTGGAAAATTCATAACTTATTAATTAATAAATCATTCGCAAAAGTGGCATGATAGTTTATAATTAACAGCTTGGTTGACTAATTGACAAATGTTATAATCAAATGCAAATGGAAAATCCAGAATATTGACAAAAAGGGTTAGCAGACAACCGTCATAAATATCTTACTGTCAGCAACACAATATACTGATATTTTCTATTATGTTCTACTTCCTTTTTAAAGATGTGTTCATTACAAAGCACTTGATTTCATTGCCTATTTAATAGAGCTGACCCACAATTTTAAACACAATGACATAAGGACATTTTTCAAACATGCATGGCTGACGCAGCCTACCTGATTCTGTAGGATCCAGGTGATGCTTCAGCAGTGTAGGTGTGCCTGAAAGATGAAATCAAAATAGTGCTATCATCAGACCACAGGAGGTCAATCTGTTGTTGAAATATTAGACAATAGTGTGAAATCACAACAAAATGAATTGGCTCCATGTTCTAGAAAGTTCCCTCTTATAAGGACCAGATTACTAGAATCCATGAAGGAATAGTCTCTTCTCTATATACTGGGGAATAGACACTGAATACTTTTATATTTGAGGGTATCTCAATTCTCTGCTTCCTATATTTCATCTTCTAATTGAATGCAATATAATCAATTAGATTATAACATCTAAGTAACTTATTCATTTAGTTTACTTTCTAAAATTATAAGCAGCTTATTTTGATTAGTGCTTAGAGTTTTCTCCAATGTTAGATTCAATCATTAGTAAATAATCTTTTTAATTACTTCCAGAAATGATTAATCACATCTATTCATGAGAACAGGCCTGTATCCATTTTGTTTGTTATTGAGTTTACAATGCTTAGAATTGTCATTGCTTATATAAGCAGTCTCTGATTTCTAATGGTTCAACTTATGAATTTTTGATTTTAGGATGGTGTATAACTGTCACAATTTTGACATAGTGTACAGTATTCAATAAATAACATGAAATATTCCACACTTTATTGTAAAAAGTCTTTGTATTAGATGAGTTTGTCTAACTGTAGGCTAATGTAAGTATTCTGAGCATGTTTAAGGTAGGCTAGGGTATTAGTCCATTTTCACACTGCTATAAAAAAACTGTCAGAGACTGGTTAATTTCTAAAATAAAGAAGTTTAATTAACTCACAGTTCAGTATGGCTGGGGAGACCTCAGGAAATGTACAATCATGGTGGAAGGTAAAGAGGAAGCAAAGCACCTCCTTCACAAGGTGGAAGGAAGGAGAATAAATGCAGGAGGAACTACCTCTTATGAAGCCATCAGATCTTGTGAGAACTCACTCATCATGAGAACAGCAAGGGGGAAACTTGCCCACATGATTCAATTGCCTCTGTCTGCTCTCTCCCTTGACAGGTGGGGATTATGGGGATTACGGAGATTACAACTCAAGATGAGATTATGGGTGAGGATATAGCCAAACCATATCAGCTAGCCTAAGATGTAATGTTTGGTAGGTTAAGTATATTAAATGCATTTTCAACTTACAATATTTTAACTCACTATGGGTTTATCAGGACATAACCCTATCATAAGTAAAGGAGCACCTCTATTAGGCATTAATAAGTATTTGAGTACATTGTACCTACAGATTTCATTGGTTTAATTCTAAGAAGTTAATCTCTCTTACATCTAAGTTAGTTTCCCTTACATCTAAGTTCTTAGAGAGGGCCATGGCATTTTTCATATATGCAAAACATTAAGTATTTAATTGGATTGACTCTAAATAAATTAGCAGATAGGAAAAAATACTGAAGTCAATAAGAGAGTCAGGTATAAAACTTAGCACATTCCATCTCTTAATTTGTTGCTATATTGGGATAAACATAGACAATGAGATTAAATGATTTTATAGGCATGTTTAGATAAAAATTCAGAACATTTAGAAATATTTCCTTTCCAACATATATAACAGAAAATAAAGCAAAACAAAACAAGCAAATGATAAGGAAGGAGTAACCTAAACATTTAACAATAGAAAACAGGTTATGTAAATTATGGTAAATTCTACTCAGTATAACATTATGTAGTTAATATTTGTCAAGGATGTGATAAAATGAAAAGTTATGATATAAAATTTAAAACATGTTATTTTACAACTATGCTACATAAAGCACCTATTTAAGGAACAAAAACATGAAAATAATAGTTATGTTGGGATGAGATGAAAGACTACATATTTCTAAAATTATTTGCAAATCATTAGAAAATATATGTTAATTATTCTGTCAGCCTCCATTCCTGATTCCTACAGGACCTTGGACTTTCAAGCCAGGTGGGTTAGGTAGAATTGATCTTCTCCCCTTTTCAGGAACAGATCTTGCTTAGGTCTATAGCATATTCCATCCCTCTAGCCAGAGTTATTGGTTCAGGAATAAACATACTCACTGACAATTATAACATGAGGGTTAGTTTTTATAAACTTGTGCTTGGTACCAATTGTCTTAACCTACTTTTCCCTGAAAGCATACCCTGAAGCAAGAATTACAGTGTTAACATTTTATTTGTGAGGTGTAAGTCCTTGGTAGGAAAACAAGAGAAAAAAAATTTGAAAGTAAGCATAAGGCACACCCAAGATGGCCAAATAGGAACAACTCCAGCCTACAGCTCCCAGTGTGAGAGACACAGAAGACGGGCGATTTCTGCATTTTCAACTGAGGTACCAGGTTCATCTCACGGGGGCATGTCGGACAGTGGGTGCTGCTCCTCCGGTGCAGGCTGACCAGCGAGAGCTGAAGCAGGGCAAGGCATCACCTTCCCTGGGAAGTGCAAGGGGGAAGAGAATTCCTTTTCCTAGCCAAAGGAAATTGAGACACACAACACCTGGAAAATTGGGTAACTCCCACCCTAATACTGCACTTTACCAAGAGTCTTAGCAAATGGCACACCAGGAGATTATATCCCACACCTGGCCCTGAGGGTCCCACACCCACGGAACCTCCCTCATTGCTAGCACAGCAGTCTGAGATCTAACTGCAAGGTGGCAGTGAGGCTGGGGGAGGGGCGCCCACCACTGCTGAGGCTTAAGTAGGTAAACAAAGCCTCCGGGAAGCTCGAATTTGGTGGAGCCCACCACAGCTCAAGGAGGCCTGCCTGCCTCTGTAGACTCCACCTCTGGGGACAGGGCATAGCTAAACAAAAAGCAGCAGAAACCTCGGCAAAGGTAAATGTCCCTGTCTGACAGCTTTGAAGAGAGCAGTGGATCTCCCAGCACGGAGGTTGAGATCTGAGAATGGACAGACTGCCTGCTCAAGTGGGTCCCTGACCCCTGAGTAGCCTAACTGGGAGACATCCCCCACTAGGTGTAGACCAACACCTCACACCTCACACGGCTGGCTACACCCCTGAGATGAAGCTTCCAGAGTAAGAATCAGACAGCAACACTCGCTGTTCAGCAATATTCTATCTTCTGCAGTCTCCGCTGCTGATACCCAGGCAAACAGGG
>NW_016814745.1:0-6479 GCF_001698545.2 Rhinopithecus bieti | reverse complement strand
CACCAAAAACAATGGCAACAAAAGCAAAAATTGACAAATGAGATCTAATTAAACTAAAGAGTTTCTGCACAGCAAAAGAAATTATCATCAGAGTGAACAGGAAACCTACAGAATGGGAGAAAATTGTTGCAATCTACTCATCTGACAAAGGTCTAATATCTAGAACGTGCAAAGAACTCAAAATTTACAAGAAAAAAACAAACAACCCCATCAAAAAGTGGGCAAAGAATATGAACAGACACGTCTCAAAAGAAGACATTCATATAGCCAACAGACACATGAAAAAATGCTCATCATCACTCGCCATCAGAGAAATGAAATCAAAACCACAATGAGATACCATCTCACACCAGTTAGAATGGCAATCATTAAAAAATCAGGAAACAACAGGTGCTGGAGAGGATGTGGAGAAATAGGAACACTTTTAACTGTTGATGGGACTGTAAACTAGTTCAATCATTGTGGAAAACAGTATGTTGAGTCCTCAAGGATCTAGAACTAGAAATATCATTTGACCCAGTCATCCCATTACTGGGGATATACCCAAAGGATTATAAGTCATGCTGCTATAAAGACACATGCACACACATATTTATTGCAGCACTATTCACAATAGCAAAGACTTGGAATCAACCCAAATGTCCATCAGTGACAGACTGGATTAAGAAAATGTGGCACATATACACTATGGAATACTACACAGCCATAAAAAATGATTAGTTTGTGTCCTTTATAGGGACATGGATACAGCTGGAAATCATCATTCTCAGCAAACTATCCCAAGAACAGAAAAGCAAACACTGCATATTCTCACTCATAGGTGGGAAATGAACAATGAGATCACTTGGACACAGGAAGGGGAACATCACACACCAGGTCCTATTGTGGGGAGCGGGTATGGCGGAGGGATAGCATTAGGAGATATATCTAATGTAAATGACGAGTTAACGGGTGCAGCACACCAACATGGCACATGTATACATATGTAACAAACCTCCACTTCGTGCACATGTACCCTAGAACTTAAAGTATAATTAAAAAAAAGAAAAGAAGCATAAGGAAATCAATGTGATTACCACACTACCACTTCACAAAACGTAAGATGCACAGCAGGTCACTCAGTAGGCCAGAGCAATAAGTACTGTGCCAAGATGGACTTACTCTTGGCAACAATTCAATAGATGTATCTCTTGTTGACTATCATGTGTCACTGTAGAAACTCATAAAGCAGTGGCAAGTACAGTCATGCAGTCCACTTCTGTGTCTTGTCTTGTCTTAGTTCCCTTTCCCCCTATCCATACCCCAACTGTTCTGGGATTCTGCTCTCCCCCTAAAATATTAACATATTAACATTTGCCTCACATTTTCCTCTCAAAAGGATCAGACTAAGACGATAATTTTGAAGATTTTTCCCAATTTACCTTCTTCCCTCATTTCCTATGTTGAATGGATGGGGATAGGTAGAGAAGCTAAGTTATGATCAGCACCAAGATTCCTATATTTTTTTCTTGGCTGAAACATTTTGAAATTTATTTCATTGATAGTAAACATTGCTAGCCCTTGCTTGTCTATGGTTCGTTGTTTCCTGTTTTATGTTATTGTTTTTTTGTGCCTATTGGTTTAGAAAGAGTGAGACTATGATCTGGCATGACTCTGCCATTTTTACTCTGAAGTGCCACCTTGTAAATTTTTAAGCAGAGGATGAAATATTTAGCAGCATATTCTATCCTCATAGCTGGAATTACTGGTTCAGGAATACACTCACTCAAAACTGATCTTGATGGATTATTTTTGGCCAGCATACAGGGATAGGATACACTCGACTATTCATAATCAAATAGCCCACTTTTCTATCAGACTTCCTCTTGTTAATTACATGAACTCCCAATGTTTTGAGAATATAAATTTTTAGTTTTATGCAAACATGTGTACCACTGTATTCATTGAACTTACTTATGAAATTCAAAATATTTCCAATCTTACACAGTTAGATCTACTAATTTTATAGGAATTTTATCATTGCTTTTACTTTTTTCATATTTCAAGGTAAGTGTAATAGGCAGAACTCTGGCCCTCATGACCTTTACTGTTTGATATTATACCTGTGGTTATGTTATGTGGTGAAATAAATTTTGCACATGTAATTAAGGTTACTAATCAGTTAACCTTAAAATGAAGAGATTATTTTGGATTATCTAGTTAGCCCCAATATAATTACATGAGCCCTAAAAGGCAGGGACAGGTGGCAAAAAAAGGAAGAAAATGAGATTTCAAGCATGAAGAAGATTTGACTGTTGATGCCTTAAAGATGGAAATGGCAACGTGAAAAACATGAGAAGAAAGTAAATTCTGACAACATCCTGAATGAGCTTTCAAACAGATTCTTTCCCAGAGCCCCCAGTAATGAATATAGTTCTGCCAGCACCTTGATTTGGGCCTCATAAGACCATGTGCAGAGAGAACAGCCAAGGCATACTGTGCCTAGACTTCTGATCTGTGGAAACTATGAGCTAATAAGTGGCTACTATTTTAAGCCACTGTTTGTAGTTATTTGTTATAGTCACAATAGAAAACTCATAGAATGAGTCAAGGTTATATATAAACTAGGAAAATGGACGGGCTGTAATTCAAAATACAAAAGCCAGGAAAGACACCAATATCCTGAGTCTTTCTTGTAGAGTACTACTCTTCCCTTCAATTTAAAAGAAAATTTGATGAAATTTTATACTAAATGATAAAAACTTACTGGCAGATTCTAGTAAGAAAGCCACACAGAGGTCAATGCAACATCATTCTTTACTTGAGAATGTTTTCCTCATCATCAGATAAAATCAAGTAAGTTTGGAGAAAGGAAGAGTATTGTTTGAATCTTTCTTTCTGTGATAGATTGCAGCTAAGCAATGAACCACGGAAGAGAATATAACCTTTTTTGATTATACAGAAGTCATTTGTTTTAGGTTTAGATTACATGATTGCTCCCACAACTCACCCATTCTTTATCAGGAGAATGGTGAGTTTCCACAACAATGGGAAACATGGCACAAAATTGCAAATGAACTCATGCTTCCACCATAAAAGGCTGTTCCTGGAAACAACTAAGATTACACTGGCAATTGCTATAAAAAAGGAAATTATATCTCTTGTATGTGTGTTTGTGATTAATAACTATTTTCTACTATCTTACAGTTTTATAGAACACCTTACAGACAAATATATAATTAATTATAATTGTTTTTGTATGTCCTGGAAGGCACAACAAAATCCAGGTAAAACCTACACCCCCCAGAAAATTCCACAACAAGTATTGTGAATCTTTTAGGACATTACAAATTATAATTAAGTTCTCTACGTTTAATAAAGACTGTAGTCAACAGCCTTAATTACTGAGCTAAGCGCCTTCTATTATTTTGTTCCATTTCAAATTTCTTAGTTCAGAAGTGAAAAAGCTATCTTTTTTACACTCTCTCATGACTTTTCTTGAAAAGGGAAAGTTCTTTCCTGTTTTCAGACTTTCTCTCATTCAGTGCTGAATAAGTTAAGGTGGAAAAGTTAATATTCTAATGATATCAAATTATTTAATTGGCATAATTATAAAATATGCTTCCACATTTAACTATTCTCTCATCTAACATAGCAGGTTACCTATTTGAAGTAGAATTATTTCTAATGAAAATGTCAGCGGGTTGGCCTCATATTGACTAGCAGTTACCACCACAATGAATAATTTCTCTTCCTTATTAATTCATATAATCATTAAAAGGGTGAACTTCCTTTTTTTATGAAGAATTTGCCTCTGAGGAGCTGAAAGCTCTGTGGAGATATAAATGTTACTGAATTTCAGATCAGCAGCCTGAGCGGGTGGGAAATGAAGTTTAGTTAACTTCATTTTAACCAACGGTAAACCAAGACTAAATAGTTGAGGATATATGGGGAAACAGGGGGACAGAGTTTCTACTATCAGAACGTTTCAAACAAAAAGTGTAATTTTACCTTAGGCTGTCAGGTAATTGACAGAAAATGGGACCCAACCCTACACTATGTTTTCCAGCTGGTCCCACAGACTAAATTCCCTTGATAATTGCTAATCCATTTCCTGAGTGCCTCACCCTGAAATCACTTCCTCCTCTGGGATCTCAGAAAGCTTTCCACCTGAACCATTCATTCAGCAGGTGCTGCTTTCTTCTGCCAGTTACATTTTATGTGGTGATGTGTCTTCAGATCTACCAGATTGTAAACAGAAATAAAGGGAACATGGGGAGGTAACCAGTATTTTTTGAGTGGCTAGCACGTTGCAGGAACTTTTAATGTGTGAGAAAACAGATTTCCTGAGTGTGTCTAATCAAAGAAAGTCAGAGCCAAGTGGCCTGATCACAGATGCCTGCTTTCTCCACAAATTTAAATCCACATATCTGGAAATTGTAGTATTTGTTCACACGCCCACAAAGGGGTTTACACTACTATGCAATTATTTCTCTTTTATGCTTAGAGAAATAATAGCCAGCATTTATTGAGCACTTCCTGTGGGCAGGCACTGTTCTGAAGTATTTTATGTGATTTGTTTTCTTTCATTCCCACAACAACCATGTAAGTAGGGACTATTTTTGTTCCCATTTTACAATAGAAGAATCTGAGGTGCAGCGAGCTTAGATAACTTTTCCAAGGATACCCGGCCGGTAAGTGATTAGCCAAAAGTTAAACCTGATCAGTTTGCGTCTAGAGCCCTTGCATCTAACTCTCCATGGGTCCCAACATCAGTCCTTAGTAGAGAAAGGTTCCGGTATAAGGAGAAATCAAGTTTCTCAGACCTGTAAAGACCAGGTGGCTTGCACTGAATCACCAGCAGCTATAAGCCATCCCCTTCTCTGCCACCCTACTGGGGTCCCCCACTCTCAGGAACTTGGAATTAAGAGAAGCTCTCTGACAATCTGACATAAGCTTCTGCTTTGTACACTTCTTCACGTCACAAAAGATTTTGCCTCCCTTGCCCAATTAAAATGTAGTCTATACAGTGTGTATGCTTTCTTCTTGCCAACACTCAGCTCACCAGAAATGTTAAAACTCTCTAATATTATGTGGTTGTCAGGCTCAAAAATGGCCCAAATTATAGCTGCTTCCTGGTTTTCACAGGTTTGTGTAATCCCTGTCCTCTGAGTGTGGGCTGGACTTCTATTCACTTCTAATGAATAGAATACAGCAGAAGTGATAGGATCTCACTTGGGAGATTAGGTTATAAAGAAATCAGTCATCTGTCTTAGTGTCTCTCTCCTCCTCTTTCTCTCTCTCCATCTCTCTCTCTCTGAAATGACTGCAGCCTTATAAGTAGACTTAAACAAGAACCACTTGACTAAGCCATTTCTGAAATCCTAACCTACAGAAATTATAAGATGTTATTGTTCTTATATTTGAAGTTTCAGAATAACTTTTTTATGCAACAATAGGTAACTAAATTATGTCATAAGGCAAGCTTATATATCAGGCACAAGGCTAAGTACTTTATATCTCATTTGCTTTTTATACCACCACAATAAAATAGATATTACTATTATTATTTATTAAACTATTAAACTTTTTTAACTTTTTACTATTATTTATTAAACTATTATTAAATGCCAGGAACTGTGCTAACAACTTTATATGCATATCTTATTTATTCCTACTATCAATAAGATAATTTGTGTTGAACCCATTTCAGAAATGAGCAAACTAAAGTTTATAAAGCTTACCAAGTTTCCCAGTGTCAAAGCTAAGGAGTTAAAGAGACAAATCTCTATCCTAGACTCCTACCTTTGCCTATAGTAGAGTACATGTATTATACAAAATCTTCTGCCTGAAACAACTGTAAAAGCTGTGTAAGATACTAAACAGCTAAGTTAAGACACTGGAGATGTCAAGACAGCCAGACACTGGGGCAAGTCAAAAATGTGCTGTTATTTTTAACCCTCAGGACTTACACCAATGTTAAATCAAGTTAGCCCAAAGCTGCTTCTTTACAAATCTTAAGTTCAGCCTAAAGGTTTTTCTGTACATCGTGAACTATAACCAGTGGGTATGTAAATAGGCCATAACCTACACTTGTGCCAATCACCGAGTTTTGACCAATCATATGTAGCCAACTATTTAAACTGTGTTCAAATAAGGCAAATGTCAAGCTGTAACCAATCCATTTGTCATTTTCATTTTCTGTACATCACTTTTCTTTTTCTTTCCATAAATCTTCTTCCACCGTGTGGCTGTGCTGGAGTGTCTGAGCTTACTGTGGCTCAGAAGGCTGCCCAATTCATGAATCATTCATTGCTCAATTAAATGCCTTTAAATTTAATTTGGCTGAAGTTCTTCTTGTATCACAATATCAAAGCAGGACATGGAAGTTAAGAAGGAAATAGTGGTCTAGTTTCTGGTAGTCTCACTGGGCTGGGAATAGAGAAACTGGAATTCAGGGTTATCAAGGCCACCAGGAGTTGAGGTGTTATGCCCAGACC
>NW_016814744.1:0-7323 GCF_001698545.2 Rhinopithecus bieti | reverse complement strand
TATTATTATTTTAATTAAATATATAGAATGAACTAGAAATAGAATAGTATGAGTGAATCACACATAGTATGAGTAGATATTGTTTAATAAAATAAGTACATATAGTCCACACACATATATGTATGAATATATGTAAAGATACATACATATAAATACATATAGCTATATAATATAAACATATATACATACATGTATGTGCTTATGCATGTAAACACAAATATGATCTACATATACCATATATAATGCACATACACAATTGGCATAGATGAAAAATTTCTTCCTTACTATACGAATGAGGGTTAAAATACGAAAATCACTGAAGTGGACTAGGAATGGTTAGATAACTTCAAAGCTCAGGACCTACGCAAATTTCTTGCAGCTACTCAGCCTCTTCAGTGTAACAACAAGTCATTTAGTACAAAAGGTTTGAAAGGTCGACCTCTGGCTGGGGAAGAGCCTCCGTGGGAAGGTGTGTGTCTTCTCCCAGAGGTCACTACAATCGTGGGTGCTGCAACCCCGCAGGGAGCGTCTAGCCTGGGACCCGCAGCCATTCTCTGTAAGGGGTGCAGTTGTGCAAATGCTCAGAGGTGACAGAAACAGAGTATTTCCTAAAAGCAGGATTCGGGAAGAGGACCCTCCTGAGTGAAGACTGAGGTTTCACCCACACCACATAGGGGGGCCACAGAATTCAGCTCAGCCCCTCATGTCAGCCCTGAAAGACCACAGCAGCCTTGTCCCCCCACCACACCCTTCCCCCCACTGCCACCTCAGGAGACTCGGGGTCAGAACCTGGGTCTGAGGGGTGCAGACCCCATCAGCAGAGGGCGGGGCTCAGGGCTGTCCCAGATCTCCAGGTGAGAACCTTGAGGGATGACTGAGCGGCCCCTCCCTGCCCGCACTAGAATCCGGCTCCACCCCTGCGGTCCACCCAGGTGAGCCCCAGGTGGCGGCTTGTGACGCCACTGACGACGCGGCCGCGTGAATCAGAGAGAAGCGAGGCCCTGCTTCTGAAGGGTTCGCTTGCGATCGGCTGAGGGAAGCGGGCCCAGACTCTGTGAGGAGGCGAGGTGAGACGCTGAGGGAGGACTGAGGAGGCCCCCGCCCCAGATAGAGGACCCTCAGTACTCCAGCGCCGCCCCTGCTGCCAGCCCTGGACCACTCGGGGGCGGACTTCTCAGGCTGGGCCACCCCTCACCACCTCTGGCTCAAGCCCCAGGGGACTCTGGAGTCAGAGCTTGGTGTGACCAGGGCAGGGCTGGTTAGGAGAGGGCAGGGCCCAGGTTCTGCCAGGCATCAAGATCAGGACCCCGAGGGAGGGGTGAGGCCCCACAGAACACATCTCTGCCTCTGCTGTCAGCCCTGGGAAGCCCTGGGCACAGTGGCCGGGCATGGCGGCCGGGCACACTGATTCTGACGTCCGCATAGGGGACTGATGCAGGGAAGGGGCTCGGTATCATGAGCACGGCTTCAGAGGAGCAGAGGGACGGCCCAGGCCGTACTGGGAGATGAGGGAGGCCTGAGGGGACCGGGAACCCCAGGACAGGAACCCCAAGGAGTAACCCACCTTACCCCTGTCTGAGACTGAGGCGCCTCCACATTTGGCCTCAGGAATCCGAGGGACTGAGACTCGAGTCAGCAGAGGGGTGGTGCCCTGCCCTTCCAGGAGTCAAGGAGAAGAAGAAGAGGGAGGACTCAGGGGATCTTGGACTCCAAATCAGTGGAGACCTCAACCCTGGGAGGTCCCAGGCTCTGTGGCTGCATGTGGCACATGCTTGCTGCGTTTTCAGGGTGTCAGAAAGGAGAGGGCTGTGGTTTGAGGAGTGGAGTCTCAGGTCCCCAGAGGGAAGCGCTCCACACCCCTTAGGGAGGACTCAGCAGACCTCCTATTGCTGACCTAGGAAACCTGCCCCTGCTCTCAGGCTGGGGCACCTCGGATAAGACTGTGGGGAAGGGATGTGCTCCCCCACTCCCCAGTCGGGGGCCTCAGGGAGCTGCAAGACACATCCATGGTTCAGCAGGAAGGAAAGGACCATGCCTTGTCATGGAGTAAATATGAATACCTGGATGACATCCAGACAGAGAAAGCCCCCATGAAACTTACTTCTGTCAGCCTTGGAAATCCTATGCAGGGGTGTCCGTGTAGTGCTCCCCTTACTTCTGCCTCCCGGGTCTCAGGGAGGTGGCAACCTGGGTCTGAAGGGCGTCCTCAGCTCAGCAGAGGGAGCCACACCTGGTCAGCACAGGGAGGAATCCAGGGTCTGCCTGGAGTCAAAGGGAGAAAGGTTGGTGAAGACTGAAGGTAAGAAGGTACCTACACAGCCCAAAGAAAAAGGGAACTTGTGGAGCCTGACTTCGGTTCTCAGTCCTAGGAGGCCTCAGGCATGGGTAACATGTGGCACGCTCTCATTTCTGCCACATGGTTGGGGATGGGCGGTCTCAGGAAGGTGAGAACCGTGGTCCCAGTGTCACTCTCAGGTTAGCACAGGGAGCCACACCTGTTCAACAGAGGGACGGGATCACAACATCTGCAGGAGCCAAGGTGTGTACCCTTTGTGATGACTGGGGGTACTCCTGGCCTAGAAAGAAGGGACCCCACAAAGTCTGGCTCACTTTGGCTATTATCTGTGGGGAAACCCGATCAAGGGTGGCCCTAAGTGGCAATCTCACCTGTACTATGAGCAGGAAGTTGGGGAAACTCAGGAAGATGAGGTATTCGTGGTAAGGGGAGATGTCTGCTCATATTAGGGTGTTGTGGGTTGAGGAAGGGCAGGCTCCATCAGGGGAAAGATAAATAATCTCCTGAAGGCCTTAGAACCCACCGCTCAAGAACAAGTAGGGGCAGACCCTAGTGTCATCCATGGACACCACACCCAGTGGTCATCAGATGTGGTGTCTCCTCATTTCTCTCTTGGGATCTCAGGGAAGCGAGGACCTTGTTCTCAGAGAGTGACTCAGGACAAAACAAGGACCCCCATCTGGGCAACAGACTCACTGGTCCAAGAATCTACCAAGAGTCTAGGTGACAACACTGAGGGAAGATTGAGGATAGCCTCGATGNAGGACCTTGTTCTCAGAGAGTGACTCAGGACAAAACAAGGACCCCCATCTGGGCAACAGACTCACTGGTCCAAGAATCTACCAAGAGTCTAGGTGACAACACTGAGGGAAGATTGAGGATAGCCTCGATGGTTCTCCTAGCAGGCAAAAAACAGATGGGAGCCCAACAGAAATCTGCCCTGCCTCTGCTGTCACCCCAGAAAGCATGAGCAGGACTAGCAGCTGAGGCCCCCTGTGTGATACCAGACTCATTGGTCTCAGGGAGAAGAAGGCCTTGGTCTGAGGGGGCTGCATTCAGGTCAACAGAGGGAGGGTCCAAGACCCTGCCAGGAGTCAGGGACTCAAAGGACACCACTCACCAAATACACAGGACCGAACCCCTCCCTGCACCTTCTGTCAGTCAGGGGAAGTGCAGGAAAAGGTGGGTGGATGGAATCCCCTCACTTGCTCTTCCAGTGTCTCCTGGAGATAGGTCCTTGGATTGAGGAAGTGGTCTCAAGTCAACCCAGGGAGAGTTTCAGAACCTGCAGGCATCAAGATGAGGACCAACCAGGATCCTCACGTTTGGACACATGGACCCCAATGTATTTTGTGTAGCTATTGCTGTTTTCTCACCCTAGGACAGGACACATGGACCCCAATGTACTTTGTGTAGCTATTGCTTTTTCCCCAGGAGGCCTTGGGCACATGGGGCCAGATGTGGGTCCCTTTACGTCCTTCTCTTCCATATCAGGGTTGTGAACTCTTGATCTGAAAGTTTCTCAGGCCAGGAAAAGGGCCAGATCCGGGCCCTTCCGGGAGAAAGATGAGGGCCCTGAGTGAGCACAGAAAGGACCATCCACACAAAATAGTGGGGAGCTCACAGAGTCAGGTTCAACCTCCTGACAGCACTAGGGTGCTGGGGCTGTGCTTGCAGTCTGCAGCCTGAGTTCTCCTTCAATTTATCTTCTAGGAGCTCCAGGAACTGGACTGTGAGGTCTTGGTCTGAGGCAGTATCTGCAATCACAGAGCATAAGAGGCCCAGGCAGTACCAGCAGTCAAGCTGAGGTGGTGTTTCCCCTGTATGTATACCGGAGGCCCCTCTGGCATCAGAACAGCAGGAACCACACAGTTCCTGGCTCTGCCAGCCCTTCTGTCAGTCCTGGAACCTCTGCCTTTGCCCGGAGGCTGCACCCTGAGATGCCCTCTCAATTCCTCTTTCAGGTTCGCAGGGAACAGGCCAGCCAGGAGGTCGGGAGGCCCCAGAGGAGCACTGAAGGAGACCTGTAAGTAGGCCTTTGTTAGGGCATCCAGGGTGTGGTATCCAACTGAGGCCTCTCACACGCTTCCTCTCTCCCCAGGCCTGTGGGTCTCAATTGCCCAGTTCCGGCCCACACTCGCCTGCTGCCCTGACCTGAGTCATCATGCTTCTTGGGAAGACGCATCAGTCCTGCAAGGCTGAGGAAGGCCGTCAGGCCCAAGGAGATGCACCAGGGCTTATGGATGTGCAGACTCCCACAACTGAGGAGCAGAAGGCTGCATCCTCCTCCTCCACTCTGATCGTGGGAACCCTGGAGGAGGTGCCTGATTCTGGGTCACTGAGTCCTGCCCAGAGTCCTCAGGGTGCCTCCTCTTCCCAGACCGTCACCGACAACACTCTATGGAGCCAATCCAATGAGGTTTCCAGCAGCAATGAAGAAGAGGGGCCAAGCACCTCCCCAGACCCAGCTCACCTGGAGTCCATTTTTCGGGAAGCACTTGATGAGAAAGTGGCTGAGTTAGTTCATTTCCTGCTCCGCAAATATCAAATTAAGGAGCGGGTCACAAAGGCAGAAATGCTGGAGAGTGTCATCAAAAATTACAAGAACCACTTTCCTGAGATCTTCAGCAAAGCCTCTGAGTGCATGCAGGTGATCTTTGGCATTGATGTGAAGGAAGTAGACCCCGCCGGCCACTGCTACGTCCTTGTCACCTGCCTGGGCCTCTCCTATGACGGCCTGCTGGGTGATGATCAGAGCACACCCAAGACCGGCCTCCTGATAATCGTTTTGGGCATGATCGTAATGGAGGGCAGCTGTGCTCCTGAGGAGGCAATCTGGGAAGCACTGAGTGTGATGGGGCTGTATGATGGGAGGGAGCATAGTGTCTATTGGAAGCTCAGGAAGCTGCTCACCCAAGAGTGGGTGCAAGAGAACTACCTGGAGTACCGTCAGGTCCCCGGCAGTGATCCTGTGTGCTACGAGTTCCTGTGGGGTCCAAGGGCCCTCGCTGAAACCAGCTATGTGAAAGTCCTGGAGCATGTGGCCAGAGTTAACGCAAGAGTTCGCAGTTCCTACCCATCCCAATCAAACAATATCTAATTCGTGCCTTCCTTGTACCTCTTACTGTACACTGTATAGTTAAAAAATACATATGTGTACCTAGATTTGCTTGTCTTGAGAATGTAATAGAATTAAATATGAATAAAGAAGTCCCCTTGGTCACTGGCTCATGTTTTCTCGAAACATTCATTGAGCATCTGCTATTTGCAAGACCCTGGGTTAGTATTGGAGACGCTAAAGTAAGCCAGGCCCAGCCCTAACCTTACGGTGGCTGAGTCTAGGATCTGCATTCATATAACTAAGCTGGCCAAGTGTCCCCTAAGATGTAAAGGAAATATAAGAGAGGGGTGGGGTTTGGGGGCAACAGGTGAGAGTGGTGGAGTGTACTTGCCCTGAGCCAAGGGCTTCTGGGCTTTGGGAAACTGCAGTAGCTTTTGGGTGAGCTGATTCTAGTGAAATGGGTGGGGGCAGAGCCAGATTCTCAGAGGACAAGAGAAAAGCTTGGAAGGGAAAATTGCCCCGTAGTTCCTTTTGGATGACGGAGGAAACAGAGAGGCATCTCCTCCTGGGGCAGGAATGGGAGGTGTCCTACACTCTGTCTCAGTGTGGTTGAACACAGCACACGAGGTTGGTGATGGATACCCATCCTATGCAAGGGTTTCCTGAGAGATAAGCAGGAATCTTCTGGGATGTGAGGCCCAGATGCCACTGGCCAGGTGCTCTTCTGCCTGGCTGGGAGAGCCAGAGCTGACTCTATTAAAAAAGCATTCTAATTAGCTTATCTCAAGTGTCATTTGGCCAACTGTAAGAAAGAGAATGATTTCCCATGGTGACAAAATGAATGAAAAGTAGGTGCTTTCTGTTGAGGACTTACTGTGAAAGATGTTATGGGAGAGCCTACAAGTGCTCATCCACATCTTGGCTCCTCTGCCAAAGGCACAAGGGACAAGTACACTCCCAGCCAGCATGTCTGTCTGGGCACAACAGTTTCCCGACTTACAACACCCTTTCCCTGGTCTCCAACGCGTGCCCTCTATTCCAACTCAGAGGCCGAGCCTGGTGCTTGTGCTTCCTTGCTGCCTCTGGAGGCTGCATGGAATCCCCTGCTTTCCCCAGAACATGGACCATCTCTGTCCCCTGCAAAACCCCCCTAGATTTCCCATGGCTCACCTTCTGTCCTGTCCCATAGACACAGCCACTCTGGACTGTGACTTTAGACACCTGGTCCTCCCTCCCTAAGAGTTCTATACGTAGTCTTTGTTTTCCCAGTGGGCTGTGAATAGAGTGTAGTTTGCCCATAATCTCCTGACTCTTGGGATACAGCCCTGAAGGTGGAGAGCAGTAAGTTTTCAAGCCACTCACATATTTGCAGTAGGATTTCAATGAGCTTCTTATCTGAAGCTGGGGACTGAATAGGCAAACAAACAGATAGTGCTCAGAAAATCCATTCCTTCATAAGAGGTCGAAGAGGAGCAACCACCCTCTAAAGTTGAATTCTTACAAACACTGGGCTCCTCCTGGGGTATGAGAAATGGGTCATTGATGGGCATGCCAGCTGGAATTTGAAAAGAATAATTAATCACTCTTCCACTGCCTCCTGTCTGGCATCTGCACCCAGGGACATACTGGCTTTCAGTGTGACTAGTGACACCTGCACAGGTGTTCAGGCAAGAACAGTTATGTGGAGAGTAGCAGTATGTCAGGTAAGATTCCGCCCCTGCATCAGATGGAAGGAGGAAATCCGCAGCCTCCTGAGGTGATAGATGGCACTGCAAAGGGAAGTGCAGTCAATGCTATGGAGTAAAGAAGGTGAAATCTCCCTGCTAAGTTTTGCAGGATCTTCTTCCATTTGATGGGTTAATGCATTTGAATGCATCTGCTACTTGGTAGACACTTGCAAATTCAGATAAAATCAAGGCAAAACTGGTCTTCTCAGAACCGTCTATAAGAAATGAAGAGTAGTTAA
>NW_016814743.1:33718-38104 GCF_001698545.2 Rhinopithecus bieti | reverse complement strand
TATGTATATAGTTACTTTTAGTGTCTCTCATAACATGATACATAGACAAGAGTTATCTATAATAATACACCAAACCTCATTGATATTTGAGTGAAGTAAACAGGAGCCAGATCAAAGTGTGCCTTATATGTCAGGCTCAAAACTTAAATTATTTTCTGAAAAAATGTAGGACATTACTGAAGGGTTGTAAGTAGAGAAGCAATGAGATGAAATTTTAGATCATATTTTCTATAAAGCTCAATTTGGGAGCAATGAGAAAGGTGGATTGGAGAGGGCAGAACAATAGCAAAGAGACGATTCCTAAATTCATGTTGAAAAATGAACACCTGAAACTGTGCTAGTAAGAATGAAGAAAAGGGGATGAATTTGAGCAATAATTTGGATGTAGAATCAATTAAACCTCCACGGTAAGGGAGTTGGATGTAGGAGATAAGAAAAGAAGACAAGTAGAAGGTCGTTCTAGGTCTCTCATTTGAGGAAGTAAGTGGATGGCAAGGCTATTTCTCCACACTTGAAGGCCACAGGAAGAGGAGCAGATTTGGGTACAAAGATCATTCTGGATACGTCGAATGGCTAGAAATATAAAAAAGAAAATGTTTCATTCTGCTTTGTATTTTAATTCTACCCTTCTAACTTTCACCCATGGATTTACAGGCTTATACTCTTGCACAAAGTACAATACAGAGCCAGACACTGGACAGGTTCTCAAATGCAGTTGTTGACTTGATTGGCACAATCCCTACCTCAGACTACTGACAACAGCAACCTGGGCAAGGAGAATGGGAAGGAAGAGGATGTTCATCTTGCCTAATGGAGCAGGGCTGAAGTCTGCAAATTATCCCTCCTGTCAGCTAAGTTCCTTGAGCTGCTGAGCAGCTGCCTGGAGAGAAGGTGGGACTATACCATTTGCAGAGGCGTCTTGGTTGTCATGACTGTGAATTGTGCTACAGCAAAACTGCCTTTCCTAAACTCACTCACTTGTTTCCTTCTCTAGAGCTGTACTATGGCCAAGACACATCTGTGGCCCTGAAAGAAAAATAAGTAGAACTAGCTATTTCTTCACTGGAAATTTAAATAATAGGCAAAGCAGCTCTTCAATGCTGTACCCAATTACAGCACAGCCCAATCAGCTGCCATTTGTTGGAGTAAATGGACTATTTAGGGTAAATTTTAAAATAGGGCTTGCATATCCTACTAAGATGATTTTTACCGTACAATAGTGCCATATTGTTGCTGTATTTAAAGTACTCATTTTGAGAGTGTGGAGACTGTGACAGCAACTTAGAAAATCTTTTCCACTTGCCACTTTATCATACATCCTTCAGAAGGATGCATGCCGCTTTTGCTCTCTGAACAGGCAAACAGATTCGCCTATGAACAGTTAACCTGATTTTTCACACTTTATACCCCATCAGAAGCATACATTGCCTAGGTCAGCTTCATCCTCACAGCCATTCCAGAATTCTTGACACTAGACGTGGTCTTTACACAAAGAACAGATGTACTTGACTGACTTGGCCTTGAGACCCAAAAGTTGGCTTTGGAGCCACATTGTGAAACTGCAAGGAATGAAAACCCCAGCAGAAGAAAGGAAATGTCTATTTTGGAATAGTTGGACAATTTTAAATTCCTATGAGCTGTATGTTTACCTAGGCAGAATTGAGTCTCATTTATAGAATCCAAAAAGCTGTAGATCAGGCTACAAGCCTTGGAGCAGGGGAGGGTATACTTAAATACTTGTCCTTGCTCTGATGTTCACTAGTTGTGCACTCTTGGGCTGGCTACTTTATCTCTTTAGATCTCATTTTTCCCAACTGAAAAGTTATGGAGCAGGAAATGATGGTCTCCATGTCTTTCCTAGAAAAAACATATTCTAAACCTAATCATATGCCTAGGCAGATGCCTACTTAATAGGTTAATAGTCCTAACCAAAACCTAATCTGCCCCCAATTAAATTTTATGTCAGTTTCCTGCTGTTTTTGTAATTACTATTATTGCAATAAATCCTCTAAATGAAGGCAGTGTCTGCATTAGGTTCCCAACAAATTATAAACATGTATATCTCTAAGGATCTGCTCAGAGACAAAGATCCTAAGAAAACGGAACCCAGGACAAATACATTCTACATATATACTCCCCTGTGGTTTCAGAGCAGGGGCCTAGGAACCTGCCGTACATCAGTTCAAATATGAATGTCAACTCTGCTAGTTACTTGATATGGGAATCTTTAAAAGTAATTAAACCACTCTGTCTCAGTTTCATCATCTGTAAAATTAAGATAATAATAGTAATTGCCTTATTTGGCTGTGAGCTCATGAGATAATGCATATAAAACTTTCCACTTGGTACAGTGCCTTCACATAGGAAGTACTCAACAAGTGTTAGCTATTATTTTCTTTAATGGCATTGAGCAGAATTGAAGAAGGATTACATTACATACAGTCAACATAGGATGTTATATTAAACTATCATTCATAGTATGATCTCTGAATGGTACATATGGAAAGACCTGCCAGCTGCAATATTGGACATCTCCATTTCCCAACCCTGAAAAACAAGAGAAAGTTAGCAGTTTTACTTCTCACTTGCTTAGTATATTTTTAATAATTTCAGCTTTTATTTTAGATTCAGGGGGTACATGTGCAGATTTGTTATATGGGCATATGGTGTTTTGCTGAGGGTTGAGATACAAATAATCCCATCACTCATATAGTGAGCTTAGTAGGCAACAGTTAGATCTTCAACTTTTGCCCTCTTCCACCTTCCCCTCTCTAATAACTCCCATTGTTTATTGTTCCCAACTTTATATGAGTACCCAATGTTTAGTTCCCACTTATAAATAGGAACATGTGATATTTGGTTTTTAATTCCTGCACTAATTTACTTAGGATAATAACCTCCAGCTGTATCCATGTTGCTGCAAAAGACATGATTTTGTTCCTTTTATGGCTGCATAATATTCCATGATGTATACATACCACATTTTCTTTATCCAATGCACCATTGATGGGCACCTAGATTGATTCCATGTCTTTGCTACTGTGAATAGTGCTGCAATGAACATATGAGTGCATGTGTCCTTTTGGTAGAATAATTTATTCTCTTTTGGATATATACCCAATAATGGGATTGCTGGGTTGAATGGTAGTTCTATTTTAAGTTGTTTGAAAATCTTCAAACTGTTTTCACAATCGCTGAACTAATTTACATTCCTACCAACAGTGTATAAGTGTTCTGCAGCTTCCTCAGCATTTGTTGTTTCTTGACATTTTAATAATAGCCATTCTGACTGGTATGACATGATATTTTCATTGTAATTTTGAGTTGTAGGTCTCTGATGATTAGCAATGTTGAGCACTTCTACAAATATTTGCTGTCTGCTTGTATGTCTTCCTTTGAGAAGTACCTGTTTATGTATTTTATCGACCTTCTAATGGGGCTATTTGTTTTTTGCTTGTTCAATTGTTTAAGTTCCTTATAGATTCTGGATACTAGACCTTTGTGGGATACATAGTTTACAAATATTTTCTTCTATTCTGTAGGTTGTCTGTTTACTCTGCTGATAGTTTCTTTTGCTGTGCAGAAGCTCTTTAGTTTAATTAGATCCTAATTGTCAATATTTGTTCAGTTGCAATTGCTTTTGAGGACTTAATCGCAAATTATTTGCCAAGGGGAATATCCAGAATGATGTTTCTTAGATTTGTTCCTAGGGTTCTTATAATTTGAGGTCTTACACTTAAATCATCAATCCATCTTGAGTTAATTTTTTAATATGATGAATGGTAGGAGTACAGATCCATTCTTTTGCATATAGCTAGCTACCTATCCTATTTATTGAATAGGGAGTTCTTTCCCCACTGCTTATTTTTGTAGAATTTGTTAAAGATCAGACGACTGTAGGTGTGTTGCTATATTTGCAGGTTATCTATTCTGTTCCATTAGTCTATGTGTCTGTTTTTGTAACTATACTATGCTGTTTTGGTTATTGTAATCTTATACTGTAGTTTGAAATGAGGTAATGTGAAGCTTCCAGCTTTATCATTTTTGCCTAGAACTGCTTTTACTACTCAGGCTCTTTTTTATTTAATATGAATTTTAGTCATTTTTTTCTAATTCTGTAAAAATGATTGGTTGTTTAACAAAAATACTGTTGAATCTGTAGATTGCTTTGGGCAGTATGGTCATTTTAATGATATTATTTCTCTCCATGCACATGAAATGTTTTTCCATTTGTTTGTGTCATCTCTGATTTCTTTCAGCAGTGTTTTGTAATTCTTGTTGTAGAGATCTATACACCTACTATGTACTCAGAAAAATTATAAATTAAAATAAATAAATAAATAAATAAGAGATCTTTACCTCCTCAGTTAGCTGTATTCCTGGGTG
>NW_016814743.1:27389-31010 GCF_001698545.2 Rhinopithecus bieti | reverse complement strand
ATGTAAATGGTGCATCTATAAATCTCTAACAATGGCATTTCCATGGCATTTATATTAAGGTGTATAATGGAAAACTTGGGAAAGTTAGGGAAGAGATTTTCTGTCACTATTTATATTCAGTTCTTATTCCATCTATATGTGATAGCAACTTTGTTGCAATCCAAACAGTTTCTGAAAATGACAAGTCCGTGATAAATTCTATTTGCCAAGCTGAATTATAGAGTCTGGATTAGGGGATATAATGGGACCAAGCTTTTGATTTATTTTTTTCCTACATGTACTATTTACCCATGATTTCTTTGCCATAAAATTTATAAAATGGAAGGATCACTGGTTCTTTTGTTTTTCCTCTTACTCAATTGTCCATTTTGACTCCTGGATATCAACAAATGTCTTTGGATATAGGCTCTAGAAGTTTTTAATGTCAATCCTCTCCAAGAAAAAAAGAAAAAGAAAAAAATAGCTTCAGATTTTAAGAAAAATAATTTCATTCATATTTGTTTTATGCATATAATTTTAATAAATTAATTCATTTCTGACCTAAAACATTAGCATATTAATCTTAAAGTACATAACAAGGATATGTTGTCTTTTCAGCTGTTTGAATTCAGCATAGCTGATTCTTTCCAATTATCTATTTTGGGGTTCTGCCACTCAGAAAAAAATATGACAAGTTAGAGTAAAATATTAATATAAAAAAGGAACGTTTGTAGATATAAATCTGTTTTTAAATTATCATTTTTCCAAGCTTCCCAAATATATCAACAATCATTTTATTTATTTTCCCACTGTACTCCTAACCCCTTCTTCCTCGTATGTACCTAATATTTTCTTCCCATCTTGACCCACACCCTAAAAGCAGTTCACTACCCCACAACCTTCAACCACTGCCAAATATTTGGAACAGTTTTTTCTAGTCTAAACAGAGATAGCCTTGATACAGTGTGGCTATTGAAAATAATTTCTCCTCAGGGAGGTCTGGTGCTCTTCAATCTAGAAAGTGAAATGTCCGTATAGGTTTTTATATATTGTATTACTTTGTTCTCTCACTGGTAGTAAAAACATACCTGGGACTGGGTAATTTATGAAGAATAGAGGTTTAATTGACTCACAGTTCAGCATGGCTGGGGATACCTCACAATCATGTCAGAAAGCAAATAAGGAACAAACTCACGTCTTATATGGTGGCAGGCAAGAGAGAGTATGTGTAGGGAAACCACCCTTTATAAAACCATCAGATCTCATGAGACATTCACTATCATGAGAACAGCACAGAAAAAAACTACCCAAATGATTCAATTCCTTCCACTGGTTCCCTCCCAATTATGTGAAGATTATGGGAGCTATAATTCAAGATGAATATAGTGGAGACACAATGTCTAAGCATATCATTCCACACCTGGCCCCTTCCAAATCTCATGTCCTCGCAATTCAAAACACAATTATGCCCTTCCAACAGTCCCCCAAAGTCTTAACTCATTCCAGCTCTAACTCAAAAGTGTATGTCCAAAGTCTCATATGAGACAAGGCAAGTTCCCTCTGCCTATATGCCTGTAAAATCAAAAGCAAGTTAGTTACTTCCTAGATCCAATGAGGGTACAGGCATTGGGTAAACACACCCATTCCAAATGGGAGAAATTGACCAAAATAAAGGGGCTACAGGCCCCATGCAATTCCGAAATCCAGCAGGGCAGTCATTAAACCATAAAGTTCCAAAATGATCACTTCTGACTCCATGTCTCACATCCAGGTCATGCTGATGCAAGAGGTGGGGTCCAACAGCCTTGAGAAACTCCGCCCCTATGGCTTTGCAGGGTAGAGCCCACTCCTGGCTGCTTTCATGGGTTGGCGTTGAGTGCCTGTGGCTTTTCCAGGTGCATGGTGCAACCTGTTGGTGAATCTACTATTCTGGGGTCTGGAGTATGGTGGCCCTCTTCTCACAGCTCCACTAGGCAGTGCCCCGGTGTTGGACTCTGTGTGGTGCTCTCACCCAACAATTCCCTTCTGCACTGTCCTAGCAGAGATTCTCCATGAGGGTTCTGCCACTGTAGCACACCTCTGCTTGAACATTCAAGTGTTTCCATACATCCTCTGAAATCTAGGCAGAGGTTCCCAAACCTCAATTCTTGACTTCTGCACACTCACAAGCCCAACACTACATGTAATCCACCAAGACACCAAGAGTTGGGTCGTGTACCCTCTGAAGCCATGGCCTGAGCTGTACCTTGACCCCTTTTAGCAATGACTGGAGCTAAAGCCACTGGGATGCAGGGAACCAAGTCTCGAGCCTGCACACAGAAAGGGGAGGCTGGACCTGGCCCAAGAAACCATTTTTCCCTCCTAGGCCTCCTTGTCTGACAGAAGGGGTTGCCATGATTGTCTCAGACATGCCTTAGAGACATTTTCCCCATTGTCTTGGTGATTAACATTCGCTCTGTGTTACTTATGCAAATTTCTGCAGCCAGCTTGAATTTCTCCCCAGAAAATGGGTTTTCTTTTATATTGCATTGTCAGGCTACAAATTTTTCAAACTGTTATGCTCTGCTTCCTCTTGAACACGTTACCACTTATAAATGTCTTCCACTAAATAACCTCAATCATCTCTCAAGTACAAAGTTCCACAGATTTCTAGGGTAGGGGCAAACTGCCACCAGCCTTTTTGCAAAATCATACCAAGAGTCATCTTTGCTCCAATTCCCCAAAATTTCTCATCTCCATCTGAGAGCACCTCATTTTGGACCTTATAGTGCATACTATTATCAGCATTTTGGTCAAAACCATTCAACAAGTCTCTAGGGAAGTTCCAAAATTTCCCACATCTTCCTGTATTCTGAGCCCTCCAGGTCTCTAGGAAGTTCCAAACTTTCCCACATTTTCCTATCTTCTTCTGAGTCCTCCAAATGATTCCAATCTCTGCCTGTTACACAGTTCCAAAGTTGCTTCCACATTTTTGGGTATCTTTATAGAAGTGCCCTACTACCCAGTACCAATTTACTGTACTAGTCTGTTATTACACTGCTAATTAAGATAAATTTGAGGCTGTGTAATTTATAAAGGAAAGAGGTTTAATTGACTCACAGTTCCACATGACTGGGGAGGCCTCACAATCATGGTGGAAGGCAAATGAGGAGCAAAGTTATGTCTTACATGGCAGCAGACAACAGAGATTGTGTGTAGGGGAACTCCCCTTTATAAAACCATCAGATCTCATTAGACTTATTCACTATCGGGAGAACAGCTTGGGAAAACCCACACCTATGATTCAATTACCTCCCACAAAGTCCCTTCCATGACACATGGGGATTATGGGAGCTAAAATTTAAGATAACATTTGAGTGGGGACACAAAGCCTAACTATATCATATGTCACAAGTGTAAGTCAGTGCTCTCACCTGCTCCATGGTCTTTAAAGTAAACGGATGTATTTCCATTCAGCAATATAGAATAACTGCATGCCAGCCTTTATAAAAAAGAAAAGTGAGATTTCCAAATTATGTGCTTTTCAGCTGAAATAAATAATTTCAGGAAAGTTATACAGAGAGACTATCCAGTTCCACCTCTCCTCTGGTTATGTATAGTAGTCATTTCTTAGTTGCTTCCCTGGTTTCTTTTCTCCTTTCT
>NW_016814743.1:12712-26578 GCF_001698545.2 Rhinopithecus bieti | reverse complement strand
TCATTGACCTTCCCTATATGACCTTACAGGCATATAGGCAGAGGGAAGTTTCTTTATCATTGACCTATTTATCTTTATAAATAAAAATGATTTCTTTATCATTGACCTTCTATTTCAATCTTTACCTGAAGTATAAGTTAACTCTAAAATTTGTGTGTGCCAATAATGTGTCTTCATTTAAGCCAGTGTGTCCTTTGTTGCTGAAAATTGTTGTTACTTCCAACACAAAGCAAAATCAGCAAAACTGTATTCTAACATAAACGTACAAAAAAACTTAAATCAGGACCACAGGAACTACAAAGTCACCTGGCTGAGATTCATTTTAGTGTTATAAACTCAGTGTTTATCAAGTGTTTTTATTTTAAGGATTAATATGAAGATCTTATATAAAACTGCTGTACAAATATCTGCTAAAGACATTGCCTACTATATTGCTCTTCTTCTGAGGAAAGGGTAGTAAACAATCCCACATTAACAAAATAGGGAAAGATATGTTATTTCTGGAGAGTGGAGGGAAAAAAATCTGTGCTCCTGGAGAAGGAATAGGACATACTCTTAAGTCCAGGATCTTATGCCAGTACAAGGCTTAGGAAAAGAAACTTGCTCCCAAACAAGATATATCAGATATAAGGCACAGTTTGATTGCCACAAAGAAATACCAGTAATGCTGAGAAAGACTGATTCCCAAATTTCAGATGCACAAGTCATAGCAAAGATTGCATCTAGACCAGGAGAACCCAGAGAAACCCCTTATCCCTATGAAAAGACTAGACTAGCAAGTAACAGAAGTCTTGTTGTTAACCTCCAATGTTGGGGGTGGGGCATGGCATATGCTTGCATAGTTGACAGACCTCTTTGGGACAGAGAATGAAGCACAAACACAGAGAAAACCCCTCCAGAAGTCAAGGCCCCATTCCAAACAAGGTAAAAGCAGTATAATGCTATTTGATGTCCATGGTTCACTGAAGGTAAAGATAGCAAGAAAAATATAAAAACTAGCTCAGTTCCTGAATAGATTGACCCAATGTCCTGTCAAGAAAACCTGAAAGTATGCACAGTCTATGAGCCCTCAGATAGTTAATTACTTGTATGCAACAACTACAAAAGTAGGCAAAGGTGCCCGCTCCCTGTCTTCCTTGTCCCACAAGATGATAATGAAACAAAGGAGTACAGATGGCTACAAAACATATGATGAGGTACAACTTGTGTCATGCTGTACCTAATTACTTTTATACCTGCAGCTCTATCCTAAAGAGGAAAAGACAGAAAGCTTCTATGCCTTATTAAAATCTAAGAGGTGCTGAGAAACTGTCTCATGATAGCCTCCTAGGAAGATAAGGAGGAGAGTGAGAAGTAGCCTTGCAGCAGGTTCTCACAAGCCTCATATGTTCACATGTGCATATCACAATGCATTCTGCAAAGACAGGCTTTGTCTATGTAGCCTATGTGAATAACTGCAAAGTAATCAGGACATCAGCATAGAACTGTTCTTGTATACACACCAAAACAACCTAACAACTTAACAGAAGAAGAGACATGTCCATCTCTGGGCATAAATTATATTTACCTGACTCTTTACTGTTTCTAGATACAATGTCTAGAATTAAATTAAAAATTACTCAGACAGACAAGAATATAGAAAAAAGGCTAAAGAAGTATGAACAAAATCTTCTAGAAATATGGGATTATGTAAAAAGACCAAATCTACAACTCATTAGCATCCATGAAAGAGAGGGAGAAAAAGCAAGCAACTTGGAAAATGTATTTCAGGATATCATCCATGAAAGTGTTCCCAACCTTGCTAGAGAGGGCAAGTTTCAAATTCAGAAAATGCAGAGAACCCTTGCAAGGTATTACATGAGATGACCATCCCCAAGACACATAGTCATCAGATTCTCCAAGATCAAAATTTTAAAAAAATGTTAAAGGGAGATAGAAAGAACAGTTCACTTACAAAGAGAACCCCATCTGGCTACAGTGGAACTTTCAGCAAAGATCTACAAGCCGGAAAAGACAAGTCATTCTTTTCTTTAAGAATGCTTAATATTGGCCTGTTCAAGAAAGAATTTCATATTCAGACAAACTAAGCTTTATAAGCAAAGGATAAGATACTTTTAGGACAAGCAAATGCTAAGAGAATTAATTACCACCAAACCTGCTTTACAAGAGATCCTGATGTAAAAGATAAATATGGAAAAGAAAAACCATTACTGGCACTGCAAAAATACAATTAAGCACATAAACCATTGACATTATAAAGCAGCCACACAAACAAGTTTGCATAATAACAGGCTAACAAAAAATGATGGGATCAAATCTGCACATATCAATATTAACCTTGGAATGTAAATGGGCTAAATGTCCTAAGTAAAATGCACAGAATGGCAAGTTGGATAGAGAAGCAAGACTCAATGGTAGGTTGTCTTCAACAAACTCATCTTTAATACAATGACACCCATAGTCTCAATGGAAAGGGATTGAAAAAAATCTACCAAGCAAACAGAAATCAGAAAAAAGCAATGGTTGCTGTTCTAATTTCAGACAAAACAGACTTTAAACCAACAAAAAAATTTAAAAAACACAAAGAAGGGCATTGCGTAATGGTAAAAAGTTCAATTCAACAAGAATACCTAACTATCATAAATATATATGCACCCAACAGAGGAGCAACCAGATGAATAAAACAAGTTTCTAGAAACCTATGAAGAGACTTGGATAAACACACAATAACGGTGGGAGACTGCAGCACCCCACTGACAGTATTAGACAGATCATTGAGGCAGAAAACTAATGAAGATATGTAGGATCTGAACTCATTAATTGATCAAATGACTCCAATAGTCATCTACAGAACTTTCCACCCAAGCACAGAATATATATTCTTTTATGTGTACATGGCACATGCACTGAAATTGACCACACAGTCAGTTATAAAACAATCCTCAACAATTAAAGAAAGAAGTCATACCAACCACACTTTCAGACCAGAGTACTATGAAAATATAAATCAATGCTAAGAAGATCATTAAAAACCATAGAATTACATGGAAATTAAACAACCTGCTTCTAAATGACTTTTAGGTAAATAATGAAATTAAGGCAGAAATCAAGAAATTCTTTGAAACTAATGAGAAGAAACATACAGCATATCAGAATCTCTGGGACACAGCTAAATCAGTGTTAAGAGGGAAGGTTATAGTGTAAAGCACCCACATCAAAAACTTACAATAACTTAAATTAACAACTTTACTATTACACCTGGAAGAACTAGAAAAACAAAAGGAAACTAACCCCAAAGGTAGCAGAGGACAATAAATAACCAAAATCAGAGCTGAACTGAAATAAATTGAGCCACAAATAACCATACAAAATAACACATTCAGATTTTTTTTGAAAAAATTAATAAGATAGAGTACTAGCTAAACCAATGAAGAAAAATGAAAGAGAGAAGATGCAAATAAGCAAAATCAGAAAGGACAAAAGGCACATTACCAAAGACTCCATAGAAATAATAATAATAGAAAAATCAGCCAGGTGCAGTGGCTCATACCTGTAATCCCAGCACTTTGGGAGGCTGAGGTGGGTGGATCACACGGTCAGGAGATCAAGACCATCCTGGCTAACATGGTGAAACCCTGTCTCTACTAAAAATACAAATAAAATAAAATTAAAAAAAAATTAGCCAGGTGTGGTGGTGGGCGCCTGTAGTCCCAGCTACTTGGGAGGCTGAGACAGGAGAATGGTGTGAACCCGGGAGGCAGAGTTTGCAGTGAGCCGAGATCGCTTCAGTGCACTCCAGCCTGGGAGACAGAGTGAGACTCTGTCTTAAAAAAAAAAATACCTCAGAGACTAATATGAACATCTCTATGCACACAAGGTAGAAAACCTAGAAGAGATGCTTAAATTCCTGGACACATACAACTGCCCAAGACTGAACCAGGAAGAAATTGAATCCCTAAAGAAAAAAGATAATGAGTTCTGAAACGTAGTAATAAAAATCCCGATGACTAACAAAAGCCCAAAACAAGAAGGATACACAGCCAAATTCTATAAGACATGTAATGAAGAGCTGGTACCATTCCTTCAGAAAGTATTCCCAAAATTGAGGAGAGATGACTCTTCCCTAACTCATTCTATGAGGCCAACATAATTCTGATACCAAAACCTGGCAGAGATATAGCAAAAAAGAAAACTTCAGGCCAATATCCTTGATGAATATAAACATAGAAATATTAAACAAAATACTAGTAAACTGAATCTGGGAACACATCAAAAAGCTAATCCACCAGGATCAAGTAGGCTTTATCCCTGGGATGCAAGGTTCATTCAACACATGCAAATCAATTAAAATGGTCCATCACATAAACAAAACTAAAAAGATAAGCTACATAATTGTTTCAATAGATGCAAAAAAAACCTTTCAATAAAATTCATCATCTCTTCATGTTAAAAACCCTCAACAAATTAGGCATTGAAGGAACATACTTGAAAATAATAAGCCATCTATGAAAACCCCTCAGCCTACATCATAATAAATGAGAAAAAGCTGGAAGCATTCCTTTTGAAAGCCAGAACAAGAAAAGATGCCCTCTCTCTCTCTCACCATTCCTCTTCACTAGAGTACTGGAAGTCCTAGCAACAGCAATCAAACAAGATAAAGAAATAAAAGGTATCCAAATAGGAAAAGAGGAAGCCAAACTATCCATGTTTATAGATGATATAATTCTATACCTAGAATACCCCATAGTCTCTGCCCAAAGTCTCCTTGATCTGTTAAGCAACTTCAGCAAATTTTAGAATACAAATTCAATGTACAAAAATCTATAGCATGCCTACATACAAACAACATCCAAGCAGAGAGTCAAATCAAGAACCCAATCCTATTTACAATAGCCACAAAAAAAAGAATAAAATATCTAGGAATACAGCTAACCAGGGAGGTGGAAGATCTCTACAAGGAGAACTACAAACCACTGCTCAAAGAAATTAGAGATGACACAAACCACTGGAAAAATACTCCATGCTCATGGATAGGAAGAATCTACTTTGTTAAAATGGCCACACTGGCCAAAACAATTTACAGATTCAATGTTATTTCTATATATCAAAGACACAATTCATGGAATTAGAAAAAAAAATAAAATTCATGTGGAACCACAAAAGAGCCAGAATAGCCAAAGCAATCCTAAGGAAAATTGAAAAAAAAAAAAAAAAAAAGCTGGCAGTATCACATTACCCACTTTCAAACAACACTTCAAGTCTACAGTAACCATACAGCATACTACAGGTAAAAAAACAAAGATATAGACAAATGTAATACAATAGACAGCCCAGAAATAATGCTGCACACCTGCAACCATCTGATTTTTGATAAGTTAACAAATGCAACCAATGGGGATAGGACCCTCTATTCAATCAATGTTGCTGGGATAACTGACTAGCCATATTCAGAAGATTAAAATTAGAACCTTTCATTATACCACATACAAAAATAAACTTAAGATGGATTAAATATTCAAATGGAAAACTCAAACTATAAAAACACAAGAAGAAAACCTAAGAAATACCATTCTTGACATAGAACCTGGCCAATATTTCATGATGAGGACGCCAAAAACAATTGTAACACCTTCAGAATGGAAGAAAATATTTGCAAACTATGCACCTGACACAACTGACAAAGGTCTAATATCCAGAAGCTATAAGAAACTTAAACAAATTTACAAGTGCAAAACAAACAACTTGTTAAAAAATGGGCAAAAGACATGAACAGACACTTCTCAAAAGAAGATACACACAACCAAGAATATGAAAAAATGTTCAGCATCATTAATCATTAGAAAAATGCAAATCAAAACCACAATGCGATACCATCTCTCATAAATCAGAATGACTATTAAAAAATCAATGAACAACAGATGATGGCAAGGCTGTAGAGAAAAAAGAAGGCTTATACACTACTTGAAGGAATGTAAATTAATTCAGCCATTGTGCAAAGCAGTTTGGCAATTTCTCAAAAAACTTAGAATTACCATTCGACCCAGAAATTTCATTATTGAATATATATGCAATGGAATATAAATTGTTCTACCATAAAGACACATACATGTGTATGTTCATTGCAGCAGCAGTATTCACAATGGCAAAGACATGGAATCAAGTTAAAGGCCCATCAATGGCTGACTGAATAAAGAAAATATGGTACGTATAAACCATGGAATACTAAGCAGCCATAAAAAAGAATGAGATCTTATTCTTTGCAGCAACATGGATGGAGCTGGAAGCCATTATCCTAAGTGAACTAACACAGAAACAGAAAATCAAATATCACATGTTCTCGCTTTTAAGTGGGAGTTAATATTGGTTACATATGGACATAAAGAAGTGCACAACAGACAATGGGGCTTACTTGAGGGTGGAGGGTGAGAATCACAAAAATATATATTGAATACTATGTTTATTACCTGGATGACAAAATAGCCTGTACACCTAACCCCTGTGACATGGAATTTGCCTATATAGTAAACCTGCACATGTACTCCTGAACCTAAAATAAAGTTTAAAAAATCTAAAAATTCTGAGACAATTAAAAATCAAACAAAAGAACACAATATATTGTCAAGTGACAATGTGAACAATAGAACATGATTAAGAGATGACACAAATGTTACAACTATCAGGCAAGTTATTTTTTAAAACCTATGACTAATATAATAGAAGACCTAATGTAAAAGTTGGATACCATGCACAAACAGTTGAGGGAGTCCATCAGATATGGAACCTACAAAAAAGAGTGAAATGGAAACAAATAGATTATTTCAGAGACAAAAACCATTATTTCAATGTCATCATTAGGCATACAGGGAAGTAAAAATAATCACTGAACATAAAATTATCTAAATTAAAACAGCAATTGGAAAAAAGGGGGAATGAAAACTAAAAAAGAAACACAGACCTAAGTTATGTCAGCAAAATTGCAGAATAAGCATCTTTAAGTTCCCATTACATGACAGAAACATTGAAAAGAAGCAGGAAATGTCATAACCAAATATTTTAGAACTATGAAAACAGGAAAAGGTTTACAACTACCAAGGAAATGCTGCACCAAGAAAATACAACTTCAAACTTGTAGGAAAGTTTTGTGACATTTTTACTTGGCTTTGCCCTATACCCTCCCTAGTTTGGCACCAAACATGAAGAAGATAGTCAATGCTTCTAGTCTGGGCCCCTTATACTTAATACTGGTGGGAACAGAGCATATTTTATTCACAAATTTTTGTGTATGTCTGTTACAACATATGTGAGTGCTACCTGAAAGACTAATGCAAGAAACTCACCACTCTTTCAACTAATTTGGAATGGACCCAGGTATGAAAATGTTTGGCATTGCTCAAAATATTGTAAGGCTGAAAACAACCCAAAGATATCTGGAGCAAAATAATACATTGATATATCAAATATACACCCTACAGCCTGTAAGAAAAAGCCAAGGTAAATGTTTTTTAAATCTTAGGACTGGGAACAGTGGCTCATGCCTGTAATCCCAGCACTTTGGGAGGCTGAAGCAGGTGGATCATTTTAGTTCAGGACTTAGGGCTAGCCTGGGCAGCATGGTGAAACCCAGTCTCTACAAAAATACAAAAATTAGCCAGGTGTGCCTGTAGTCCCAGCTACTTAGGAGGCTGTGGCATGAGAATCGCTTGAACCCAGGAGACAGAGGTTGCAGTGAGCTGAGTTCGTAGCACTTCACTCCAGCCTGGGCAACACAGTGAGAGCCCGTCAAAAAAAAAAAAAAAAAAAAAAAAAAAAAAAAAAAAAAAAAAAAAAAAAAGAAATTAGGATAGGACACTCAAAATCACCACATTTATGGGAAAAATCAGCAAGCCAAATTGAAACCGAGGGAAATGTGCATGCACTAATAAGGCCTAAGAAGAACTTATGCTTTCACTGAAGGTTGAACAGTAGTTTCAGTGCAAGTGTCATGTTGAAGGAAGGCCCCAGCACAGAGACAATCCATGAAGACTGGAAGATATTTTGGTTTATTAGTCTGTTCTCACACTACTAATAAAGATGCACCTGAGACTGGGTAATTTATAAAGAAAAAGAGGTTTAATGGACTCATAGTTTCACATGGCTGGGTAGGTATCACAATCATGGTGGAAGGCAAAGGAAGAGCAAAGGCATATCTTACATGGCAGCAGGCAAGAGAGGGAGTGCAGGGGAACTACCCTTTATAAAAGCATCAGATCTCATGAGACGTTCACTATCATGAGAACAAAACAGAAAAAAAATTGCCTGAATGGTTCAAATACCTCCCACTGGTTCCCTCCCATAACACATGAGGATTACGGGAGCTACAATTCAAGATGAAATTTGGGTGGAGACACAACACCTAACCATATCATTCTACCCCTGGCCCCTCCCAAATCTCATGTCCTCACAATTCCAAACACAATTATGCCTTTCCAACAGTCCCCCAGTCTTAACTCATTCCATCATTAACTCAAAAGTCCAAGTCCAAAGTCTCATCTGAGACAAAGCAAGTTCCTTCTGCCTATATGCCTGTATGCCTGTAAAATCAAAAGCAAGTTAGTTACTTCCTAGATACAATGAGGGTACAGGCATTAGGTAAACACACCCATTCCAAATGGGAGAAGTTGGCCAAAACAAAGGGGCTACAGGCCCTGTGCAAGTCCAAAATCCAGCAGGACAGTCATTAAACCATAAAGTTCCAAAATGACCACTTCTGACTCTATGCCTCACATCCAGGTCATGCTGATGCAAGAGATGGACTCCCACAGCCTTGGGAAGCTCTGCCCCTATGGCTTTGCAGAGTATAGCCCCTCTTCTAGCTGCTTTCATGGGTTTGTGTTGAGTGCCTGTGGCTTTGCCAGGTGCACAGTGCAACCTGTTGGTGGATCTACTATTCTGAGGTCTGGAGGATGGTGGCCCTTTTCTCACAGCTCCACTGGGCAGTGCCCCAGTGGGAGCTCTGTGTTGGGCTCCCAGCCCACAATTCCCTTCTTAACTGTCCTAGCAGAGGTTCTCCATGAGTGCTCCACCCTTGCAACATCCCTCTGCCTGGACACCCAGGCATTTTCATACATCCTCTGAAATCCAGGCAGAGGTTCCCAAACCTCAAATCTTGACTTCTGTGCACCTGCAGGCTCAATGACACATGAATGTTGCCATGGCTTGGGGCTTGCACCCTCTGAAGCCATGGCCTGAGCTGTACCTTGGTCCCTTTTAACCATGGCTGGGGCAACTGAGATGCAGGGCACCGTGTCTCTAGGCTGCACACAGCATGAAAGCCCTGGGCCTGGCCGGGGAAACTATGTTTTCCTCCCAGGCCTCCGGGCCTATAATGGAAGGTGCTGCTATAAAGGTCTCTGACATGCCCTGGAGACATTTTTCCCATTGTGTTGGTGATTAACATTTGGCTCCTTGTTTCTTATGCAAATGTATGCAGCTGGCCTGATTTTCTTCCCAGTTAATGGGGTTTTCTTTACTATTGCATCATCAGGTTGCAAATTTTCCTTACTTTTATGCTCTGTTTCCTCTTGAATGCTTTGTCACTTAGAAATTTCTTCTGCCAGACACCCTAAATTATCTCTCTCAAGTTTAAAGTTGCACAGATCTCTGGGGCAGTGGCAAAATGCTGTCAGTCTCTTTGCATAGCAAGAGTGACTTTGACTCCAGTTTCCAACAAGCTTTTCATCTCTATCTGACACCAATTCAAGCCTGGACTTTATTGTCCATATAACTATTAGCATTTTGGTCAAAGTCCTTCAACAAATCTTTAGGAAGTTCCAAACTTTCCCGTATCTTTCTGTCTTTGGAGCCCTCCAATTCTCTAGAAAGTTTCAAGCTTTCCCACATTTTTCTATCTTCTTCTGAGCCCTCCAAACTCTTCCAATCTTTGCCTGTTACCCAGTTCCAAAGTTGCTTACTAATTTTTGGATATTCTTATAGTAACACCTTCCTCTACCGGTACCAACTTACTGTACTAGGCCATTCTCATGCTGATAATAAAGACATACCCAAGACAGAGTAATTTATAAAGACAAAGAGGTTTAATAGACTCTCATTTCCACATTGCTTGGGAGGCCTCACAATCGTGGCAGAAGGGTGGAAGGTGAAGGAGGAGCAAAGGCACCTCTTATATGGTGGCAGGCAAGTGAGTATGTGCTGTGGAACTGCCCTTTTTTTATAAAACCATCAAATCTTATGATGCTTATTCATTACCATGAGAACAGCACAGGGAAAACCTGCCTCCATGATCCAATTACCTCCCACTGTGTGCCTCCCACAACGTGTGGCGATTATGAAAGCTGCAACTCAGGATGAGGTTTGAGTGGGAACACAGCCAAATTATATTGTTTGGTATCTATTTTTTAACTTACTATGAGCTAAGGAACAGAGACTCTAGTGATCACACATGACAAATAATATAACCTCTATAAAAATAGTTTGAAAGATTCACTAGAAAATGGACTACTACGAATTGCAACAACGAAAACCTAACAAACCTTGGGGTATGCAGAAAATGTAATTTCCATAGTTACCATATTATAATATAAAAATATCTAGTTTTCAACAAAAAAATTATGAGACAAACAAAGCCATACAACTATATGTTCAATTAAAAGGAACAAAATAAATTGACAGCAGCTACCACTGAGAAAGCCCAACATTGGACTTACTATACAGATATTTAAAAGAAAATGTCCTTAAAACTATATATGAACAAAATAAGAATGTCAATTAAAATTGAAATGATAAAAAGGAATCAAATACAAATCCTTGATAACAAAAAGTACAATAACTAAAATGAAAAAAGAAAAAGCATTACAAAGGTTCAGGTCAGTTTGGAGTAAGAAGGAGAAAGAATCAGTGAACTTAAGATATGAGAATTGAGGCCGGGAGCAGTGGCTCATGCCTGTAATCCCAGCATTTTGGGAGTCCAAGGTGGGCAGATCATGAGGTCAAGAGATCAAGACCATTCTGGCCAAGATGGTGAAACCCCGTCTCTACTAAAAACACAAAAATTAGCTGGGTGTGGTGGTGAGTGCCTGTATTCTCAGCTACTCAGGAGGCTGAGACAGGAGAATCACTTGAACCCGGGAGGCGGAGATTGTAGTGAGCCAAGATCGCGCCACTGCACTCCAGTCTGGCTACAGAACAAGACTCTTTCTCTCTCTCTCTCTCTTTATATATATATACACACACACACATATATATGTATATATATATATAGCAATTGATATGATCCTATTTGTAGAGCAGAGAAAAGTAAAATAAATGAACAGAGCCTAAAAGACCTATGGGACACCATGCAACATAGCAAAGTGCAGATAATGTCAGTCCCAGAGGGAGAGAATAGAGAAAATTTGGCAGAAAGAATAATTAAAGAAATAAAATGTAAA
Source organism: Rhinopithecus bieti (assembly GCF_001698545.2). Lineage (NCBI taxonomy): Eukaryota > Metazoa > Chordata > Mammalia > Primates > Cercopithecidae > Rhinopithecus > Rhinopithecus bieti. Next base: position 15,152 of record NW_016814743.1, on the reverse strand, counting down.
CACTTCCCACATTAATGACAGAAATAAATTGACCCATCCAAGAAGCTCAGCAAACTTTAAGCAGGATAAACTCATAGAGATCACACTAAGATGCATGACAGTAAAATTGTCAAAAGTCAAAGACATAGAGGATTTTGAAAGCATCAAGAAGAAGCAACTTATCAGATTACATACAAGGGATCTTTATTAAGATTAGCATGAGCTTTCCTTTGGAAATCACGGATGCGAGAAGACAGTGGGATGATATACTTAAAGTGCTAAAAGAACCAAAAAAAAAAAAAAAAAAAAACTTGGATTGGAGTTCAATATAGCTGACTAGAAGCAGCTAGTGTACGCCACTCTCATAGAGAGGAGATAAAGTGGCAAGTAAATACTAGCTCTTCAAATGGATTGTCTAAGAGATCACAGCAGGATTCACCAAGGAAATGAGGGGACCCAGCAAGAACAGAGAGGAGTGAAGACAGACATTCATCCACACAAGACTGACATGGAACTTGGAGAAACTCCCTAGCATGAAGAAAGCCAGCTTAGGCTTCCAGTGCAGCAACTTCACCCCAGCCAGAGCACTGTGGTGGGGCACAGCTCTGCATTCATTTGGGGCAAAATTCCCAGAGGTAACAGACAATGCTTGACATCTTTGTGGGCCTCAACAGTGACATTCAGCACTGTTTGGATGGGAGGGAAATGTGAGCATGTTACACGTCTCACAGCTGTCAGTCTTCATTGTCCTAGCTGAGGGATGCTGCCCTCCCCAGTGAAAGGCCCACAGCATAGTCACCCTGCCATCACCTGAACATTTCACCTAGATCCCAGAGCCTTTGTGAAAACCCAACACCCATAGGCCTGTGATATACCCTCAGACTTCTACCACCTAAGCATTCCACCTGCCTCTGCCAGACAGCTTGGTCAATGACCCAAGGACAAGCCTGCCTCCACATCACAGCCAATACTTGAACTCTGGGCTAGCCAAACCCCAGTCTAGCCCCTCCAGGACTCATACACACTATTCAGCAGGCCATCTAGGGGCCTGGGAACTGGGAAACTACCTACCCCATTTCAACTCTGTGGGCACCTGACCACTTGCCCCAGTGCTGACCCAACCACCTGACACCACCATGACCAACACCTATTCACATGGGCCAAAAAGTGGAGCCATTCTGCTTTACAAAAAACAGCAGCACTGCCACATTAAAGAACAGGCATGCCATAAAGCTATGTGTATCAGATTGAGTGATAAGGTTATGACCTGAAACCACACCCATGGAAAGTCAGAAAACAGGTGTTTCACATGACTCTCAAGCACATTACGGTCCAGAGAGACCACAGTGTGCATCTGAAATAGGAATCACAACCACTGGAACAGGGGAATGATAGGGAATTAGATTGCATTCCTGCCTATCAGAGATGAGGAGCCAGTGCAACTGCCTCACACTCCTACCGCCTGCAGATATCTCAGTGCACTTCACCAAGAGCTCCTCTCAGACACTCTCACAGCGGGTGGTGCCTGCACTCACCATTAGAATATTTGTTGGCAACTCAGGGGCTCCAGTTCTCTTCAGTTGTGTCCCACCACCCCCATAGAACAGGAAGCTCAGGGCACTGGACACCCCACAGTCCAGCCATTTACCTAAAAAATGGAAAGCACCTCACAGTAAACAAAGATCAGATCCATGCCCATCTGTTTGTATGGCAAGTGGTTCTTAATTGTCAATGCCATCTACTAGCCTGTAGGTTGAACCTCACAGTCCAAAACAAAAGCTGCTGACAGAAATACATAGGACTATAGAAACAAAGGAAAAAGATTCTACCCAATATAACCTTCTCCAGATGAGAAATCAGCATAAGAATTCTGCCACCATGAAAAATCTGAATATTGTGACACCACCAAAGGTTAACTCTAGCTCTCTTGAGGTGGTCTCTAACCAAAATAGAGGAACATAGATTAAATATGGAGAATTCAAAGCATAGATTACAGTGACATGCAATAAGATCCAAAACATGGTTGAAAATCAGGACTAAGAAACCTGTAAAGCTGTAAAGTTGTCATCTGGTTGTTTTGCAGTTCCTATTGTGTAGTTGCTTTAAAGAGTCTGTGGGTATGTACTTACGTGTGGTTGTATGGTAGCAGGTATTGTTCTTGTGTTTTCATGTTTAGAACACTCTTAAGAATTGATTAGAATACAAGTCCAATGGTAATAAATTCCCCGAGTGATTGCTTGTCTGAAAAAGATGTTATTTCTCTTTTGCTTATGAAGCTTAGTTTGGCATGGTATAAAATTCTTGGTTAAATTTTCTTTTCTTTAAGAATGCTGAAAATAGGCCCACAATCTCTTCTGGCATGTACAGTTTCTTCTGAAAAGTTCTCTGTTAGCCTAATGGGATTTTATTTTTACATAATCTAACCTTTTGCTCTAGTTGCCTTTAAGTTTTTTTTTTTTTT
>NW_016814743.1:10965-12320 GCF_001698545.2 Rhinopithecus bieti | reverse complement strand
AACTAACCCAGTTAAACAAAATAAAGAAAAGGAATTTATAAAATAAACAAAGCCTCCAGGAAATATGGGATTATGTAAAGTGACCACCCTATGAATTATTAGCATTCCTGATAAACAAGAAAAAAACTGAACAACCTGGAAAACATATTTGAAAGAATAATTCAAGAAAATTTTCCTAATCTTGCTAGAGAGGTAGATATCCAAATACAAGAAATCCAGAAAATACCTGCTAGATACTATACAAAATGAATATTACCAACATACATAGTCACCAGAGTATTCAAGGTCAAACTAAAGAAAAAAACCTTAAAGGCAACCACAGTAAAGGGTTAGATCATGTACAAAGAGAAGTCCATTAGGCTAACAGAGGACTTTTCAGAAGAAACTGTAAATGCCAGAAGAGATTGGGGACCTATTTTCAGCATTCTCAAAGAAAAGAAAATTCAACCAAGAATTTTATACCACACCAAACTAAGCTTCATAAGCAAAAGAGAAATAACATCTTTTTCAGACTAAGGGAATTACCATTGGGCTAGCATTCCAAGCAATTCTTAAGAGTGTTCTAAACATGAAAACACAAGAACAATACCTGCTACTATACAACCACACCTAAGTGCATACCCACGGACTCTTTAAAGCAACTACCCATAGGAACTGCAAAACCACCAGCTGACAACTTTACAATAGGAGCAAAATCTCACATATCAACATTAAACTTGAACATAAATGGTCTTAACCTCCTCCTTAAAAGACAAAGTGTCAAGTTGAATTTTTTTTTTTTTAAAAAAACAAGAATTATTCACCAGCTGCCTTCCAGAGACCCATTTCCCACATAATGACACACATAGAATCAAGGTAAGGGTTGAAGACAGATCTATCATGCAAATGGAAAACAAAAAAGAACAAGAGTTTCTATTCTTATATCAGACAAAATGGTTTTTAAACCAACAAAATTAACAAAGGACAAAGAAGGACACTGCATAATGATAAAGGGTTAAATCCAACATGATGACTTAACTGTCATAAATACATATGCACTGAACATTAGAACAACCACATTCATAAAATAAGTACTTCCAGACCTACAATAAGACTCACAGAGCCACACAATAAGAGTGGGGACTTCAACACCTCACTGACAGCATTAGAGAGATCATCAACACAGAAAACTAAAAAAGAAATTCTATACTTAAATTTGACACTTGACCAATTGGATCTAATAGACATCTACAAATTACTTCACCCATAAACCACAGAATATGCATTCTTCTCATCTGCACATGGAATATTCTCTAAATAGACCACATGCTTGGCTATAAAGCAAGTTTCAATTGCTTAAAAAAAAAAAAAAAAAA
>NW_016814743.1:7578-10065 GCF_001698545.2 Rhinopithecus bieti | reverse complement strand
AAACCACAGTGGAATAAAAATACAAATCAATAATTAAAAAAAAAGATCTCTCAAAACCACACACTTAAAGAGAAATTAAATGACATGCTCCTGGATCACATTTTGAAAACAATAAAATTAAATAAAATATTTTAAAATTATTTGGAATAAATAAAAACAGAGACACAACATACCAAAATATCTGGGATGCAGCAAAAGCAGTGTTCAGAGGAAAGTTTATGATGTTGAATGCCTACATCAAGAAGTTAGAAAAATCTAATTAACTATCTAACATCACATATAGAGGAACTAGAAAAATAAGAACAAACTAATTCCAAAGCTAGCAGAAGAAAGGAAATAACAAAACTCTGAGGAGAACTGAATAGAACTGAGACCAACAAAAAATGGGTTCTTTGTGAGAATAAACAAGATCAATAGACTACTAGCTAGATTAACAAAGAAAAAAGTGAGAAGAGACAAATAAGCACAAGCAGAAATGGCAAAGGTGACATTACAACTGATCCCACAGAAATACAAAAGACCCTCAGAGACTACAATGAATACCTTTAATACCTTTATGTAAACAAACTAGAAAATCTAGAGAAAGTGGATAAATTTTTGGAAACACACAACCTCCCAACATTGAGTAAGGAAGAAATTGAAACCATGAAGAGACTAATACCGACTTCCAAGATTGAATCAGTAATACAAAACCTACCAAGCTAAAAGAGTCCTGGACCAGATGAATTTACAGCTCAATTCTGCCTGACATAAAAAGAACATCCATTACCAATCCTATTTAAACCATTACACACACACACACAAAATAGAGATGGATGATACCCTCTATAACTCATTCTATGAACCCAGTATCACTCTGATACCAAAATCTGGCAAAGACACAACAAAAAAAGAGAAAACTACAGGCTAATATCCCTGATAAACATAGATGTAAAAATATTCAACAAAATACCAGCAAATCCAACCTAGCAGCACATGACAAAGTAAATTCAACACGACCAAGTAGACTTATTGGTGGGATGGAGGGGTGGTTCAACATACAAAAATCAATAAATGTGATTAATCTCATCAATAGAATTAAAATTTAAAAAACAAATAGCAGAAAAACCTGATAGAATCCAACATCCTCTCATGATAAAAACTTTCAGCAGACTAGGCATCAAAAGAACACACCTCAAACTAATAAGAGCCATCTATGACAAACCCACAGCCAACATCATAATAAACAGGCAAAAGCTGGAAGCATTCCACTTAAGAACTGGAAAAATAAGAATTATGCCCACTCTCACCACTCCTATTCAACATGGTACTGGAAGTCCTAGCCAGAGCAATCAGTCAAGAAATAGAAGCAAAAGATATCCAAATAAGAAAGGAAGAAGTCAAACGATCTCGCCTCATTTATTATATGATTCTATACCTAGAAAACTCTAAAGATGTCATGAAAAGGCTAGTTGAGCTAATAAACAACTTCAGTAAAATTTCAGAATACAAAATCAATGTACAAAAAGCAGTACCATTTCTATACACTAATAATGTTCAAGCCGAGAGCCAAATAAAATAACAGAGTCCCATTTACATGCCAACAAAAATAATAAAATACCTAAGGAGGTGAAAGATCTCTACAAGGATAACTACAAAACACTGCTGAAAAAATCAGAGATAGTACAGTTAAGTGGAAAACATTCCATATTCAGGGTCAGAAAGAATCAATATCATTAAAATGGCCATATTGCCCAAAGCAATCTATAGATTAAACACTATTCCTATCAAGCGATCAACATCATTTTTTCAAAGAATTAAAAAATAATTCTAAAATTTATATTGAACTAAAAAAAGAGCTTGAATAGGCAAAGCAATCCTAAGCAAAAAGAACAGAGCTGGTAGCATCACTTCATCTGATTTCAAAATAGAGTATAAGATTACAGTAACCAAAACAGCATGATATAGGTACAAAACCAGACACATAGACCAGTGGGATAGAATATAGACCCCATAAATAAAGCCACACACCTACAGCCGTCTGATCTTCAATGAATAGACAACAATAAGCAATGGGAAAAGGATTCCCTATTCAATAAATGGTACTGGGATAGCTGGCTAGCTATGTGCAGAAAAATAAAACTGGATTCCTACTTTGTACCATATTCAAAAATTAACTCAAGATGGATTTAAGATTTAAATGTAAGACCTCAAACTATAGGAATCCTAGAAGAAAACCTAGGAAACATCATTCTGAACATTGACCTTGGGGAAGATTTTATGACTAAGTCCTCAAAAGCAATTGCAACAAAAACAAACAATTGACAATTGGGACCTCATTAAACTAATGAGCTTCTTTCCAGCAAAAGAAACTATCAATAGAGTAAACAGACAACCTACAGAATGGGAGAAAATATTCATAAACTATGAATATAGTATCTACAAAAGTCCAATGTCCAGAATCTATAAGGAACTAGAACAATTGAGTAAGAAAAAAAAAAAAAAAAA
>NW_016814743.1:0-5353 GCF_001698545.2 Rhinopithecus bieti | reverse complement strand
CTAGAACAATTGAGTAAGAAAAAAAAAAAAAAAAAAACTCCTGTTAAAACATAGGCATATAAAACACTGATGAAGGAAATTGAAGAGGACACCAGAAAAATTGAAAAATATTTCATGTTCTTGTATTAGAAGAATCAATATTGTTATAATGTCCATACTACCCAAAGCATTCTACAAATTTAAGGCAATCCCTATAAAAATACCAACAACATTCTTCACAGAAATAGAAAAAACATTCTAAAATTCATATGGAATCACAAAAGACTCAGAATACCCAAAGCTATCCTAAGCAAAAAGAACAAAACTGGAAGAATCACATTACCTGACTCCAAATTATACTACAGAGCTATAGTAAGCAAAAGGGCATAGTACTGGGATAAAAGCAAACATGTAGACCAATGGAACAGAATACAGAACACAGAAACAAACTCATATACCTACATCAAACTCATTTTTTACAAAGGTGCCAAGAACATACACTGCGGAAAAGTCTCTTCAATAAATGGTGTTGGGAAAACTGGACATCCATATGCAAAAGAATGAAATGACTCATATCTCTCACCATATACAAAAATCAAATTAAAATACATTGAAGACTTAAATATAAAGCCTCCACTTATGAAATTACTAGAAAAGAGGATTGAGGAAAATTTTCAGGCCATTGGTATTGGTAAAGGCTTCTTTAGCAATACCCTACAAGCACAGGCAAAGAAAGCAAACATGGACAAATGGGATCACATCAAGTTAAAGAGTTTCTGCACAGGAAAAGATACAATCAAGAAACTGAAGATATATTCCATAGAATGGAGAAAATATTTGCAAACTACCCCTCTGACAAAAGGTTAATAACCATAATATAAGAAGCTCAAAGAACTCTATAGGAAAAAAATTCTAATAAGCCAATCAAAAATGGGCAAAATATTTAAATAGACATTTCTCAAAAGAAGACATACAAATAGCGGTGGTCAACATCATTGCTTATCAGAAAAATGCAAACCAAAACTACAAAGAGATATCATGTAACTCCAGTAAAAATGACTTATATACAAAAGACAGGCAATAACAAATGCTAGTGAGGATGTGGAGAAAAGGAAACTTTTGTACACTGTTGGTGGGAGTGTAAATTAGTACAACCACTATTGGGAACAGTTTGGAGTTTCCTCAGAAACCAAAAATTGAACTACCATATGGCCCAGCAATCCCACTGCTGGGTATATACCAAAAACAAAACAAAACAAAACAAAACAAAACAAAACAAAACAAAACAAAACAAAACAAAAAAAACCCACAAGGAAATCAGTATATCAAAGAGATATCTGCACTTCTATGTTTGTTGCAGCACTGTGTACAATAGCTAATAGTCAATGAACTAAACTCTCCAATCAAAAGATATAGACTGGCTGAATGGATTAAAAAAATAAGACCCACTGGCTTGTTGTCTACAAGAAATACACATCACCAAAAAAACACACATAGACTGAAAATAAGGGGATGGAGAAAGATATTACACGCCAATGCAAACCAAAAAGAAAAACCTGGAATAGCTGTACTTACATCAGACAAAATAGACTTCAAGACAAAAAGTATGAGACAAAAAAGGTAAATGTAATAACAAAGGGGTCAATTCAGCAAGAGGGTAGAACAATTTTAAATATATATGCACCCAACACTGGAGCACCCAGATATCTAAAGCAAATATTATTAGACCTAAAGAGAGAGAGAGCAAATATTATTAGAGCTAAAGAGAGAGACAGGCCCCAATACAATAATAACTGGAGACTTCAACACCCCATTTTCAGCATTGGACAGATCTTCCAGACAGAAAATCAACAATAAAACCTTGGACTTAATCTATACTACAGACCAAATGGATCTCATAGATATGTACAGAACATTTCATTCAACTGCAGAATACACATTCTTTTCCTCAATACATGGATCATTATCAAGGATAGACCATATATAAGGTAACAAACAAGCTGTAAACTGTTCAGATCAATTGAAATAATACCAGGCATCTTCTCTGACTACACTGGAATAAAACTGGAAATTAAGTACAAGGGGAATTTGTGTAACTATACAAATACATGGAAATTAGACAATATGCCCCTGAATAATAGTGAGTGCATAAAGAAATGAAGAATAAAATTGAATCATGTCTTGAAATAAATTTTAATGAAAATACAACATGCCAAAACCTATAAAATTCAGCAAAAGCTGTACTAAAATAAAGGCTATAACTAAAAGTGTCTATATCAAAATAAACAATCTAACATTTCACATTAAAGAACTAGAAGAGCAAGAGCAAAGCAAACCCAAAATTAGTAGAATAAAAGACATAATAAAGATCGGGGAAGAAATAAACAAAATTGAAACAAAAAAATAGTACAAAAGATCAATGAAACAAAGAGCTGATTTTCGAAAAGAGAAACAAAACTGGGAAGCCTTTAGCCAGACTAATGAAGAAAAAAGACGGAAGATCCAAATAAATGAAATCAGAAATTAAAAAGAGACACAACAATTGATACCACAGAAATTCAAACACTCATCATTGGCTACTAGGAGCAACTATATGCCAATGAATTGGAAAATCTAGAAGAAATGGACAAATTACTAGACATATACAACCTACCATGATTGAACCAGGAAGAAATCTAAAACCTGAACAGACCAATAACAAGTAATGAGATTGAAGCCTTAATAAAAAGTCTTTCAGTAAAGAAATGCCTGGGGCTTGATGGCTTCACTGTTGAATTCTACTAAACTTTTAAAGAAGAACAAACATCAATCCTACTCAAACTACTCTGAAAAATAGAGGAGGAAATACTTCCAAACTCATGCTATGAGACCCGTATTACCCTAATACCCAAACCAGAAAAGTCACATTAAAAGAAAGCTGCAGGTCAATATACCTGATGAATATTGATGCATAAATCCTTAACAAATACTAGCAAACAAATTCAGCAAACTGAATTCAACAATACAACAATACATTCAAAAGGTCATCCATCATGACCAAGTGGGATTTATCTCTTGGATGCACAGATGGTTCAGCATATGCAAATCATTCAATATGATACATCACATCAACATAATAAAGGATAAGATCCATATGAAAACTTCACTTGATGCTGAAAATAATTTGATAAAATTAAATATTGCTTCATGGTAAAACCCTTAAAAAACTGTGGATGGAAGGAACATACCACAACATAATAAAAGCCATATCTGGCTAGTATATGCCACAGCTAGTATCACACTGAATGGGGAAAAACTGAAAGCCTTTTCTCTAAGACCTTGAACTCGACAAGGATGCCCACTATCACCACTGTTATTCAATGTAGTACCAGCACTCTTAGCTACAGCAATTGTACAACAGAAAGATATAAATGGCATCCAAATTCACAATAAGAAAGTCAAATTATTTTTGCTTACAGGTGATATAATCTTATATTTGAAAAAACCTAAAGACTACATAAGGAATCTATTAGAACTAATAACAAATTCAGTAAAGTTGCAGGATACAAAATTGATATACAAAAATTGTAGCATTTCTATGTCAACAGAGAACAATGTGAAAAGAATTCAAAATGTAATTCCATTACAATAGCCAAACATACAATTAAACACCTAGGAATTAACCAAAGAAGCGAAAGATTTATATAATAAAATCTATAAAACACTGACAAAAGAAATTTAAGGGAACACCAAAAAATGGAGAAATATCCCAAGTTCATGGATTGCAAGAATCAATATTGTGAAAATGTCCATAAAACCCAAAGGAATCTACAGATTCAAAGCAATTTCTATCAAAATACCAACGACATTTTTCACAAATATAGAGATAACTATCCTAAAATTCATATGGAACTACGAGAGACATAGAATAGGCAAACTTATTCTAATAAAAAAGAAAAAAATCTGGAGGAATTTCATTACCTGACTTCAAATTATACTATAGAGCTATAGCAACCAAAAGAGTATGGTACTGGCATAAAAACAGACACATAGAGCAATAGGACAAATTAGAGAATCCATAAAAAATGCACAAACCTACAGTTAATTCAGTTTAGGCCAAATGCCAAGAACATACACTAGGGAAAAGATAGCCTCTTCAATAAATAGTGCTGGAAGCATGAGATATCCATATATGGAAGAATGAAACTAGACCAGTATCTCTTACCATATACAAAAATCACATCAAAATGGATAAAATACTTAAATCTAAGACCTCAAATTATGAAACTACTACAAGAAAACAGTGGGAAAACTCTCCACAACGTTGCTCTGGGTAACAATTTCTTGAGTAATATTCCAAAAGCACAGGCAATCAAAGCAAAAGTAGGCAAACGGGATTATGTCAAGTTAGAAAGCTTCTGCACAGCAAAGGAAGCAAACAGCAAAGTGAAGAGAAAACTCCTAGAATGGTAAAAAAAAAAAAAAAAATATTTGCAAACTCCCCATCTGACAGGAGGTTAATAGCCAGGATGTATAAGGAGCTCCAAAAACTCTATAGAAAAAAACCTAATAATTCAACCAGAAAATGAGCCAAAGATTTGAATAGACATTTCTCAAAAGAAGGCATACAAAAGGCAAACAGGCATGTGAAAAGTTGTTCAACATCACTGATCATCAGGGTAATGCAAGTCAAAATTACGATGAGATATAATGTCACCCCAGTTAAAATGGCTTGTATCCAGAAGACAGGTAATAACAAATGCTTGCACAGATGTTGAGAAAAAGGAACTCTTGTGCACTGTTGGTGGGAATGTAAGTTAGTACAACTGCTATGAAAAACAGTTTGGAGGTTCTTCAAAAAAACTAAAAATTAAAGTAACATATGATCCAGCAAACCCACTGCTGGGTACATAACCCCTCAAAAAGGAAATCAGTATATTGGTAAGGTATGTGCACTCCTACGTCTATTGCAGCCCTGTTTACAATAGCTTAGATTCGATGTAAACTAAGTGTCCATCAACAGATAAATAAAAATACGTGGTACATATACACAATAAAATACTATTTAGTTATAAAAGAGAATTAGATACATTTTCAACAATATGTATGGAACTGGAGATCATTGTGTTAAGTGAAATAAGCCAGGCACAGAAAGACAAACATTGTATGTTTTCATTCACTTGTGGGATCTAAAAATCAAAATAATTGAATTCATGGATATAGCGAGTACAAAGATGGCTAGCAGAACCTAAAAAGTATAGTGGAACAGTGGGAAAGGATGTGGGGATGGTTAACGGGTACAAAAATAGAAAGAATGAATAAGACCTACTATTTGATAGCACAATAGGGTGACAAAATCAATAACTTAATATTACTTTTAAAAATAACTTAGAGG
>NW_016814742.1:2790724-2798054 GCF_001698545.2 Rhinopithecus bieti | reverse complement strand
GTCGGTCTGCCCCTAGTGGGCGATGTCTCCCAGTTAGACTACTCAGGGGTCAGGGACCTCCTTGAGCAGGCAGTCCATTCGTTCTCAGATCTCAACCTCCCTGTTGGGAGATCTACTGCTCTCTTCAAAGCTGTCAGACAGAGTTGTTTGCATCTGCAGAGGTTTCTGCTGCTTTGTTGTTGTTGTTGTTGTTGTTTAGCTGTGCCCTGTCCCCAGAGGTGAAGTCTACAGAGACAGGCAGGCCTCCTTGAGCTGCTGTGAGCTCCACCCAGTTAGAGATTCCCAGAGGCTTTGTTTACCTACTTAAGCCTCAGCAATGGTGGGCGCCCCTCCCCCAGCCTAGTTCCTGCCTTCCCGTTAGATCACAGACTGCTGTGCTAGCAATGAGGGAGGCTCCGTGGGCATGGGACCCACCGGGCCAGGTGTGGGATATAATGTCCTGCTGTGCTCATTTGCTAAGACCCTTGATAAAGTGCAGTATTGCAGTGGGAATTACCCGATTTTCCAGGTGTTGTGTGTCTCAGTTCCCCTGGCTAGGAAAAGGGATTAAGAAAAAATCTTAAAGGTAGCTAGATCACATAAAATGTGAACCTCATAAGGCCAACATCAGCCTTCTTGGCAGAAACCTTACAGGCCAGGACAGATTGGGGACCTATTTCTAGCATTCTCTAAGAAAAGGAATTCCAATAAGCAATTTCACACACTGCTACGTTAAGCTGCAAAAGTAAAGGAGAAAAAAATAATTGTTTCCAGACAAGCAAGTGTTAAGGGAATTTGTTACCACTAGGGGAGGCTTATTAGAGATCCTTAAGGGAGTCCTAGACATGGAAACAGGAACAATACCCACTACCACAAAAATACACTTAATTACATAGCCCCCAAACCTTATAAAGTGACTGCAGAATAGAAGCTACAAAGCAACCAGCTAACAACTTCATGATAGGATCAAAACCTCATGTATTAGTATTAATCTTGAATATAAATGGTCTACATGCCCCATATAAAAGAAACAAGTGGCAAATTTGTTATGATAAACAAGACTCTTTTGTCTGCTCTCTTCAAGAGATTCATCTCACGTGTAATGACACCCATTGATTCAAAGGAAAGAGTTGAAGAAAGATCTATCATACAAATGGAAAAAAGAATAGAATCACTATTTTGACATCAGATAAAAGACCTTAAATCAACAACAGTAAAAAAAGGACAAAGAATAGTACTAAATAATAAAGGGTTCATTTCAACAACAAGATTAATCATATTAAATATATATGTACCCTACATTGGAGCACCTAGATTCATAAAACAAGTACTTCTAGACCAAGGAAAATATTTAGTCACACAATAAAAGTAGGGGACTTCAACACTTTGTTGAGAGCATTAAACAGATCATTAAGGTAGAAAATCAACAAAGATATTTGGGATTGAATTAGACACTTGAGCAATCAGACCTAATAGACTTCTACAGAGCTCTCCATTCGTCAAGCACAGAATATACATTCTTCCCTTTTGCACACAGAATAGACTGTAAGATTGACTGCATGCACAGCCATAAAGCAAATCTCAACAGATTCAAAAAAATCAAAATTATACTCTTAGACCACAGTGGAATAAAAATAGAAATCAATACCAAAGAGATCTCTCAAAACACACACACACACACACACACACACACACACACACAAACTCAACTTGTTCCTGAATGACTTTTGGGTAAAGAACAAAGTTACAGCAGAAATCAAAAAATTATTTGAAATAAATAAAAATGGAGACACAACCTACCAAAATCTCTGTGATGCAGCAAAGGCAAAGTTAAGAAAAAGGTTTGTAGCACTAAACACACACTTCAGAAAGTTAGAAAGATCTCAAATTAATAATCTAAAAGCTTGCGTAGAGGAACTAGAAAAACAAGAGCTAACTAACTCCAAAGCTAATGGAAGAAAAGAAATAACTAAAATTAGAGCAGAACTGAATGAATTTGAGACCCCAAAATCCATACAAAGAATTAATGAAACCAAAACTTGGTTTCTTTAAAGCATAAACAAGATTGATAAACTGCTAGCTAGATAACAAAGAAGAAAAAAAGATCTAAATAAGCACACGGAAACAAAAAAGAACCTCAGAAACTATGACGAACACCTCTATGCACACAAACTAAAAATGAATAAATTTCTGGAAACACGATCTTCCAAGATTGAATGAGAAGAAATGGAAACCCTGAATAAACCAATACTGAGATCCAAAATTGAATCAGTAATAAAAGACCTACCAACTAATAAAAGCACTAGACCAAATGAAATCATAGCCAAAGTCTGGTAGAGATGTACAAAGAGAAGCTGGTACCAATTCTACTGAAACTATTCCAGAAAATAAAGAAGGGACTTCTTACTAAATCATTCTACGAAGCCTGATACCAGCATCACCCAGCATTAAAAAACAGCAGATGTTGGTGAGGCTGTAGAGAAAAGGGAATGTTTATGCACTGTTGGTGGGAATATAAATTAGTTTGGCCCCTGTGAAAAGCAGTTTGGAGATTTCTTAAAGAAGTTACAACAGAACTACCATTCAACCCAGCAATTCCACTACTGGGTATATACCCAATAGTAATAATAAATTATTCTACCAAAAGACACAGGCATTCATATGTTTATTGTAGCACTACTCACAGTAGCAAAGACACAGAATAAATCTAGGTGCCCATCGATGGGACTGAATAAAGAAAATGTGGTACATATAAACTATTAAATAACACACAGCCATAAAAAAGAATGAAATCATGTTCTTTGATGCAACATGGATGCAGCTGGAGTGGAACATGGATGCATCCCGAGTGAATTAATGCAGGAAAAGAAAACAAAATGCTGCATGGCCTGACTTATAAGTGGAAGCTAAACATTGGGTAAACATGGACAGAAAGATGGCAACAATGTACACTGGGAGCTCCTAGATCAGGAAGGGAGGGACAGTGACAAGTGTTGAAAATCTCACTATTGGGTACTATGCTCGCTACATGAGTTACAGGATCTATCATATCCCAAACATCAACATCACACAATGTACCCACGTAGCAAACCTGCACATCTGCCCCCTGAATCTAAAATAAAAGTTGAAATTATTTTAAAAATTAATAAACTGAAGAAGAAATAAATACAAAGATATAATGTATTCATTGATTGAAAGAGTTAATGTTGGTTAAATGTCCATACAATCCAAAATGATCTACAGATCCAGTGTAATCCTTAACAAAATTCAACGGAAAATAGTCAGAGATATAGAAAAAATAATCCTAAAATGTCTATGGCACTACAAAAGACCCTTAGTAGCCAAAGCAGTCTTTTATAAAAAGAGTAAAGGTGGAGGAATCACACTACCTGATCTCAAAATTTACTGTAGAGATAAAGTAATCAAAAAAACATGGTACTGACCAAAAAAGGAAACACGGAGACCAATGGAACAAAATAGTGCACCGACAAATAAATCCAGGAGTTTGTGGTCATCTGATTTGCAACAAGGTCACCAAGAACACACAATGAAGAAAGGACAATAAATTACGCTGGGAACACTGGATGCCACATGCAGAAGAATGAAATTAGGCCATCATATCACTTGATATACAAAAATCAACTCAGAATGGATAAAAGACTTAAATGTAACATATGAACCTGTAAAACTACTAGAAGTAAACATAGAGGAAAATTCCATGGCATTGCTCTGAACAACAATATTTTTTGACATGATTCCAAAAGCATGGTCAAGAGAAGCAGGGAATCACCAAATAAAATTGTGTCAAACTAAAAAGCTTCTATCCACCAAAGAAAACAATCAATGAACTGAAGAGACAACCTACAGAATGGGAGAAAATATTCACAAACCACACATATCTAATAAGGAGTTAATATCCAAAATATATGAGAAACCCAACTCAGCAAAAAACAAATAATTAAAAAATGGGCAAAGGACCTGAATACACATTTCTCAAAAGAAGGTACACAAATGGCCAAAAGGTATATGGAAAAAATGCTCAACATTACTAATCATCATGGAAGTACATACTAAAACCATGATGAGATATCAATTCACATCTGTTGGGATGTCTATGATCATAAAGACATGAGAAAACAAGTATTGGAGAGGGCGTGCAAAAAAGGGAACACTTGTCCACTCTTGGTGGGAATATAATTTATTAAGGTCATTATGAAGAACAGTATGGAGGCATCCCACTGGATTAAAAATAGAACTATCATGTGATTTAGCAACCCCCTGCTGAGTACATATCCATAGGAATTGAAATTAGTATTCCAGAGAAATATCTGTACACCCATGTTCATTGCAGCATTATTCAAAAGAGCCAAGATTTGGAGTCAACCTAAGTGTCCAACAGTGGGTGAATGGATAAAGGAGATGTAGTATAGACATACAATGAAATACTATTAAGCCTTAAAGAAGAAGGAAATCCTAGGCTGGGCGCGGTGGCTCACGCCTGTAATCCCAGCACTTTGGGAGGCCGAGACGGGTGGATCACGAGGTCAGGAGATCGAGACCATCCTGGCTAACACGGTGAAACCCCATCTCTACTAAAAAAAATAGAAAAAATTAGCCGGGCGAGGTGGTGGGAGCCTGTAGTCCCAGCTCCTTGGGAGGCTGAGGCAGGAGAATGGCGTGAAACCGGGAGGCGAAGCTTGCAGTGAGCCGAGATCCGGCCACTGCACTCCAGCCTGGGCGACAGAGCGAGACTCCATCTCAAAAAAAAAAAAAAAAAAAAAAAGGAAATCCTGTCCATTGCAAAAACATAAATGAACCTGGAAGACATTATGTTACATGAAATAAGTCAGACACACACACACGAAATACTACATGATTTTACTTAAATGTAAATGTGTAAAAATTGATCTCATAGAGGCAGATGGATGGTAGAATGGTGCTTACCAATGGCTAAAATGTTGCTCGAAGGATACAAAGTTTCAGTTAGACAAAAGAAATATGTTCAGGATCTCTACTAAGCAATATAGTGACTACAGTTAATGACAGTGTTTTGTATACTTCAAAATTGGCAAAAGAAAAGATTTCAAATGTCATTACCATAAAAAGTTAAGTATGTGAGATTATGGATATATTTATTAGCTTAATTTAGCCATTCAACAGTAGACATATATTAAAATATCATGATGTGTATTAAAATACACAATTTTATTTGTTAATTAATAACAATAAATTAAAAGATCTACTCTGTGAATTTTTTAAGAAACATCTATTAAAATAGGTTCTAAGACTTAAATGAAACCACATTTAAAAACTAAAATATGATGGTTATCTTATCTGATAGAAATACCAATCTAGAGATTGTAAAGATAACCAAATGAAAATCCTGCAATTGAAAAATACATAATCAAAATGAAAAATTCACTTGAAGAGCTCAATGGCAGTTTGTGGTGACAAAAGAGACAATCAGCAAATTTGAAATAGATTAATAGAGATTATACAGTCTTAAGAGCAGAGAGAGGATGGGTACAGTGGCTCATGCCTGTAATCTCAGCCCTTTGGGAGGCTGAGGTTGGGTGGATTGATGAAGCTTAGGAGTTCGAGACCAGTCTGGACAACATGGCAAAACATACAAAAATTATAAAATTTACCTGGGCATCATGACCCATACCTGTAGTCCCAGCAACTCATGAGGCTGAGGTGGGAGGACCTCTTGAGCCTGCCGGGAGACAGAGATTGTAGGGAGCCAAGATTATGTCACTGCACTCCAGCCTGGTTGAACAGAGTGAGACCCTGTCTCAAAAAAAACATCAATAAGACAAACAAATTTCATTAAGAAAAAAAAAAAGAATAAAGAAAAAATAAACAAAACCTCACAAAAATGTGGAGCATTATAAAATGTACCAATATTTGAGTAACAGAAGGAGAAGAGAGATGAGGGAGCAAGAAAAAATATTTGTAAACATTAATGTTTTAAAATTCACTAGGGGGGTCAGCAGCAGATGTGATCAGGCAGAAAAATCAGCAAACTGGTAACCCTTCTACATTTATGGTGGTGAGTTTCATAGTGTCCCATATGTCTCTCAGGCTCTGTTCAATCTTCTACATTGTGAGAACTTTTAAAATTTCCTGTATTGTATATTCTAATCTCGTGATTTAAAACATCACTTGCCTTTACTGAAAAGATATAAATCAATTGGAGAGGTTAGTTTTCTGCCATTGAAATTTTCCAGGCAATTAGCTGTCAGGGAGTTGTTTCCTATTTGGAAACCACACATAAACCAACATATACACACATGCTCGCACGAATCATTCTGGGTCCTTAACTTTTTATTTTTTCCAAGTGTAAGTTCATTCTAACTTTAATATCTACATCATTACTATTACCATTTTAACATATATGACCATAATTCTCTATTTACAGTTATATGCTACTAAATTTATTTCTTGTTGGCATACTAGGAAAATGAAATTCTACCAAGATTTTGTTTTACTGTTTTTCTTAGTTGTTCTTTTTATTATTATTATTATTATTATTATTATACTTTAAGTTCTAAGGTACATGTGCATAACATGCAGGTTTGTTACATATGTATACTTGTGCCATCTTGGTGTGCTGCAACCATCAACTCGTCAGCACCCATCAACTCGTCATTTACATCAGGTATAACTCCCAATGCAATCCCTCCCCTCTCCCCCCTCGCCATGATAGGCCCCGGTGTGTGATGTTCCCCTTCCTGTGTCCAAGTGATCTCATTGTTCAGTTCGCACCTATGAGTGAGAACATGCGGTGTTTGGTTTTCTGTTCTTGTGATAGTTTGCTAAGAATGATGGTTTCCCGCTGCATCCATGTCCCTAAAAAGGACAGAAACTCATCCATTTTATGGCTGCATAGTATTCCATGGTGTATATGTGCCACATTTTCTTAATCCAGTCTGTCACTGATGGACATTTGGGTTGATTCCAAGTCTTTGCTATTGTGAATAGTGCCGCAATAAACATACGTGTTCATGTGTCTTTATAGCAGCATGATTTATAGTCCTTTGGGTATATACCCAGTAATGGGATGGCTGGGTCATATGGTACTTCTAGTTCTAGATCCTTAAGGAATCGCCATACTGTTTTCCATAATAGTTGAACTAGTTTACAATCCCACCAACAGTGTAAAAGTGTTCCTATTTCTCCACATCCTCTCCAACACCTGTTGTTTCCTGACTTTTTAATGATTGCCATTCTAACTGGTGTGAGATGGTATCTCATTGTGGTTTTGATTTGCATTTCTCTGATGGCGAGTGATGATGAGCATTTTTTCATGTGTCTGTTGGCTGTATGAATGTCTTCTTTTGAGAAATGT
>NW_016814742.1:2780377-2785733 GCF_001698545.2 Rhinopithecus bieti | reverse complement strand
TATAAATATATATATATGATAATTGGGAACTTACCACATAAAATATAGTTAACTGGAGGTCTTACATGCATAATCCAGTTTGACATTTACAAAATTAAACCTGATATATCATATTGTTATTCTCACTTTAAAGACAGAAAAAATAAAATTGGAGGATTGAAGATGTTTAATAAACTCATAGTGAATAAACAGGGTGAGGGCTGTTTTCATATCTTGCTATGTCTAAACTCAAAGTTTATATTCTTAATCGTTATGCAACATTAGACAGAACCTATTATAAAAAATTAACAAAACCATAAATGTGATTCAAATATTCAATTAGTTCTTGTACAAATTTTAATTTTCTTTTTTTTTTTTTTTTTTTTTTTTTTGAGACTGAGTCTCGCTCTGTCGCCCAGGCTGGAGTTCAGTGGCTTGATCTCGGCTCACTGCAACCTCTGCCTCCCAGGTTCAAGTGATTCTCCTGCCTCAGCCTCCCAGCTGGGACTACAGGCATGTGCCACCACACCCAGCTAATTTTTGTATTTTTAGTAGAGACAGGATTTCACCATGTGGACAGGATGGTCTCAATCTCTTGACCTCATGATCTGCCCGCCTCAGCCTCCCAAAGTGCTGGCGTGAGCCAACGTGTTATGTGTGTTAATAGTTAAATATGTGCATTTTAAAATTTTCCCATTATTTTAGTTTTTGGAATAGTATATGTGCACAGTATAACTTAACAAGAAGCATTTATTGAAGGTGTATTATGTGCAAGGCAAGGCACAACTTGGTAACTACTAGTAACTCAGAGCTCTAATCCCGCTGCATCAGCACTAAGTATGCACACTGTACTGCAGAATTTGTAGTAAACCTGGGGAAACTTGAAATTATGAGATTTTTTCAGTTACAAAAAGTGAAAGGAAAGTTCTCTTAATTGAAAACTTGGTGAGTTCAAGCATTTTAAGATTAGTTGCTATATGATTGAACTGAACATTTAGAGATTGATATGAGGCTATTTTGAAATGAGTGAAATTAAATTGAAGTTGTCCATTCTGTTTCTAGAAGAATTTGACTATGATAGCATCATTATGCTATTCCTAACATCCATCTAAATCTCTCCAATAATACATTTTCTTTCTCATGGTTACCACTAATTTTGAAAATAATGTGTGTGTATGAAGTGTGACTGCAGAGAAATTAGAACTCTCCAATAAAATCTTACAATATTCTGAATAAGGCGTGAAAGAATGGTGCCCTTGAATGGTATATGAATGAGGACATTTATTTTGTTTTGCCAATACCTATGCTTCAATTGACCTATATAAATATATAGTAAAATTCAAATTATAGTAACTAAGCACACTGCAAGACACAGACATGCATTGAAGCATAATTATGCTTTAAAAAACACTTGATATAATGTGCCCAGTCTACAAAACTGGTGATGTGCCTATTTCTTTCACTGGAATTATAAATTCTCCCTAGGATATGACATCTTATAACTATACACTTCATAAAGCAGGTGCAGCTCTAGAGGCCAGAGAGTTCACCAAATGACCTATGGTCATAACATCCTAGAGAGAAAAGCTGTAACAACTGTCCCTGTTGCTTCAGCCTGGCCCTAAATCTTCCTGATTTGTTCTAGGGAGAGATAATCCTGGCTCCTTAATTATTAGAGAAGTTGATATTTTACTCTCAAGATGTTCTTGTTTAGTATTAAACAGCTACTTCTTGAGATTAGCCCCATAATAGCAATAGACAGTGGAACTAGAGTTGAAGAACAAAGCCTGTATGTGTTATACATAAAAATTTGTGTTTTAAAAATGACTTATTGGTGTCTAACAGGGCCCTGGAACTTTCCTTTAAATCAGAAAATATAAATATCCTGCTGTATAAGAGATTATTGTAAACCCTGGGACAGTCTTCCGTGGCTGGTGTGTG
This sequence comes from Rhinopithecus bieti, assembly GCF_001698545.2. Lineage (NCBI taxonomy): Eukaryota > Metazoa > Chordata > Mammalia > Primates > Cercopithecidae > Rhinopithecus > Rhinopithecus bieti. The sequence goes on along the minus strand of NW_016814742.1, from coordinate 2,783,813 downwards.
GAAAAGCAACAGTGTGAAATTATTTGAAGACCACGTCAGGTAAAAGAAAAGGAGAAAATGCACTATAAAGGTGATGAGAGGAATGGCACAGATCTACTAGTTAGGAATGCATATTACCTGTTTGCAAAACTTCTTTTTCTAGTATAAGCTTCCGTATCTTATGTGGAGGAAGTGAAGGGGAAATGAAAACAATAATAAAAACAAAATTCCTAACGGATTCTACTGGCTTCTTGACTTGTAAATGACAATCCTCCAACTGACTAAAGTCATGATGACATGAGCTTCAGAGAGTTGAACAGTAAACAAAGACAAACTCATTTAGGTAAGTGGAAAGCAGTTGGAGAGCAATTGTAGGAGAGCAAAGAATATCTAATATGGCAAGATTTGTAATTTTGAGAACATGAAGGCTCAGGTATACATTCTGAGGTAGCGACAAAATGTCAGTAATAAAGCCTAGGACTTGGAAGAGTTCAGGTTGAGTGGATAAAGAGAGAACAAGGGAGAGACATACACAGAGAGAGTGCAAGTGAAGAGAGAGAGAGAGACAGACAATGATACAGGGACTAGCGACCCAAGCAGAGAATCTGTAGAAACCCATGCAGTGCTAAGTTTGCATTTTCACTTAGAGGCGTGCAGGCTGCCAAATGTCAGTAAGGAAAATCTTGGGTAAGAATAGTTACCGGCTGAATTTTAAATGAAGAGCTATGGGAAGAGGTGACACAGGATGGGGAAAGGGGACTCACAATAAACAGGACTAATATTTGCATGACATTTTAAAGGAAACTATAGGAACATTCATGTATCCCATGACAGGTGCTTATATGCAGTAATATTTTTGCTGTCCACATGTTACTTAGATTGGAACTTTTGTTTTCTTAATATACAAAGGGCCAGAAGCTTATCCTGGCTGCTTACACTGTTATCCAATGCCATTTACCTTGTGTGATACATAATAGCTTGTATGAATCCTATTTTCTTTGTGTTTGTGTACCTTTCTTTGAAGAGTATGACCTGTCTCAGTAATTCTTTTATTTTTTTCTCTTAGTCCTTTTAACATCAGCAGGGCATTTGTAGTGATGACAGGAGAAATATAAACATATACCTCTTTTCTATTGCTTTTCTGCTATTTACAATATTTCTGTATGGAACTCTGAAACAAAAGAACAATTACCTGACAATTTCTTTCTGAGTCCTATATTCTGACTTTCATATCCAATCTCCTTTTATCATGCTATTCCCTCTCTTTTCTTCTGTCTTTGAGGATGGGAAAATTCATCACCCTAAATACCAGCCAGAGAGGAAAAAAGAGTCTGGATGGAGGCAGGACTCCTTTCAAAACTGAATCTCAAGCATTGATCACAGAGCAGCAACAAAGAGACACTCGAAAAGAGTGGAGAGAGGAAAAACTAGCTGACCTCTAAGGTCCCTTCCACTCAAATTCACTATAATTATACGAATGCAAGGAAGGGACGTTTCTGCAACATGATGCAAAAAATATTGACCTTAAATTTGATACATATGAACTTTCTAAATGGAGGGACAAGCTACCTCCTTGTTGCACTTATATGTGCACCATTCATTTCATTTTAATAAAAGTTTGTAAACATGAATGAATGCATGGGAACGACCACCTCTTTATGAGAATGCAGCATGGTTCAGAGAAAGTCTATTTACCAAAAACTGAATATATTTTTATACTGAAATCTTAATTTTTTTCTATTTTATTTTTAATTTTGATAAAATACGCATAACATAAATTTACCATCTTTATCATTTTTAAGTATGTAGTTCAATAGTATTAAGTCCATTCACATTATTGTGCAACCAATTTCCAGAAGTCTCTTTATGTTGCAAAAATGAAACTCTATAGCCATTAAATAACAACTCCCCATTATCTCCTGCCCCCAGTCCCTAGCAACCACCATTCTGCTTTCTGTCTCTATAAATTTAACGACTCTAGCTATCTCACATAAATGGATTTGACATTTTGTGGCTGTCTTATTTCACTTAGAATAATGTCCTTAAGGTTTATTCTGTTATAGCATATGTCAGAATTTTCTAAGACTGAATAGCATTCCATTGTAGGTATATACTACATTTTGCTGGATAGAAACGGGTTTCTCCCACTTTTTGGCTATTGTGAATAATCTGCACTCTAGCCTGGTTAACATGGTGAAACCCCATGTCTACTAAAAATAAAAAATATTAGCCAGGCCTGGTGGCACACGCCTGTAGTCCCAGTTACTCGGGAGGCTGAGGCAGGAGAATCGCTTGAACCCAGGAGGTGAAGGTTGGAGTTAGCCAAGATCGCACCACTGCACTCCAGCCTGTGTGACGGAGCGAGATTCCGTCTCAACAAACAAACAAACAAAAAGTTCTAAGTCTACCAAACAAGTTGTTTAGCATCACATACATAGACAAAAACTATTGCCTGAATGACTCCCAACTTTTAAAAGCTACTGAATTAGAATATATTATATATTGGAACACAGTGACAGTATATAACAGTATTACCTTGTGCTTAATTACAATGACTAATCTTAGCCACGAACATAGTTTCTGGTGCCTTTGTCTCACACATTTGAGAGAAATAGATATTAGTTTCCACTTTTCTGTGAACTCACTCATGACATCTCACCTTACTTTTTAAAAATAGAGCCAATATTAGGTTACTTCTAAAAGATGTTTTTGGCAAGGACTACAATTTATTTGAAATCTTATTTCTACAAGCATCAGGATCATCTCACATTATCAGGCATTCTTACGTATTTCTAATATACTTAAAATTATATGTATCTTTGATTAATATTCAATAAAGTTTTTATAAGATTATAATCCAGAGTTATGATTTACAAGTCACTTGATTTTTTCCTATTACATTTGGAGAGTGAATATCCAGAATGGATGAGATGTATGTAGGTTTAGCCATAGAAAAATTGTATAGAAATAAAGGTATCTAGAAGATTCTCTAACAGAAGGAATCCAGATTTTCTCTGTAAAACCAGGATAAATAACAATAATAAAGTAACTATTTCGAGTAAATATAAATGAAGGAAAGAATTAGGTTCTATTTTATGATCTTTGGTGGTTCCAGTTAGGATATGAAGGCTCTATAGCTGTGATAAACTATTTTCAGAATGCCTTTCTCAGACAAAACTACACATTTTGGTGTCTGATAGATTAATTTTTGTCAGTCCTTCAGCTTGCGTGACTCTTGATCATTTAATCACTTTTATCATTAAAGATACCAGAGTAAAATGAAACCCCCACGTTCACACAACAATCAATGGTAGAAACGAATGTTAAAATTCTTAGTCCATGATTGTCTAGTTCATTTCATAGCTCTAGAAACACTCTATGTCATTTATCTCAAGCTGTTTTAAATCTTCCATGGTGTTTCTCCTTAAGAATATGTTTTTTTTCCAGCACACCTTTT
>NW_016814742.1:2740095-2780173 GCF_001698545.2 Rhinopithecus bieti | reverse complement strand
TTTTTTTTTTTTTTTTTTTTTTCCAGAGGGAAATACAAATTAATTTCTTGCTAGTGCTGTGATAGTTCTACTTTCATTTATGTCACATGCATTTTTTAAATCCTACAGGTTTGCTTTGGATTGTTTATAGAAATATACTGAGAAGAAAAGGAAATGATTGCTAAGCTGGATTTCAGTCATGGAGTAATCAGAGACTTTCATGGAGTTCATTTTATTCCTTATTTATGATTTATAGTTTTTTTTTTTAACTGCCTGCAAGGTACATGAAGGAGAATAAGCCAGAACACTGTGACAATATACATAAATGTTTATTCAAGTGTGTTATTTTCACCTGATAACAATGTTTTTTCAAAAAGTTTTCTCTATTGGAGCATATTTTTCAGAGCAACAGAATAACTCACTCGATTTTTTCCCTCTGCTTTGTTTTGCTTGTATTTAGTTTTCTGTTGTTGTTGTTGTTTAAATTACAAGAGAAGAGGCAAAAGTTTTATTCTCCCAAAAGAAAGTGCACTCACTACAACTTCATCATGCTGTAAGTTGAAAAGTAGGAGAATGTAATAATTATGCTGTTACTGCTGTTTCCCAAAGGGCACAGACAAAAGGTAAACATGAGTAAACAATCAGGCTTAACACATAATCTAAAGCATAAAAGAGCCTTACGTAGTGCTGAAATTTATAGCACCATTCTCAAAATCAAAATCTGCGTGTATAGTGAGGGGTGTGTTTGTGTGTTTTTATTCTTGAATAAACTCCCATGAGATACTAACACCCAATGAGTTGAAAAGTGAAACTTTCAAACAATAGTAAACATTGAATAACTGTTTTGACTGAGATGCACCAATTTTTTTGGGTTGAACAATTATATCTGGTATAAATATGCACCAGAATGAGGAAATCTGTGGGTCCAATGATACGCCACAACATCCCTCTCTCAATGATATCAAAAGCATACACGATGAAAGGTATGTCAGTAACACTGTAATCCCAGATACTAGCTGGTGGCTGTGTTCAAATAGCAGTGAAGTTTAAAGCCCCTGGACTCTGGAATCAGAATGCCAGACTTAATTATGGCTCTGTATTGTCTAGCTGCTTGATCTTAGGTGAGCTGCTTAAACTTTGTGGTACTCAATTTTCTTTTCTGTAAAATGTGTATATTGACAGTACTTACCTTATTTTTGTGTTGGGATTAAATATGCTATTTAGCTATAAAGTGTATTAAAAGACTTAGTATGGTGCCTGGCACTTACTACTTAGTAAAATAAGCTTAGTAAAATAAGTTTTGGATATACTAGAATACAAAATGATTTCCTTGGTCATTAAAGGAAAGATCTCCAGTGACTCACTAAAACAAAACAAAGTAATGCAGCAAGTGAATTAGGGAAAGAAAGAAACTGAGAGATGTTTTAAATGTTTAGCAATCTCTGGTTTTCAGTAGAAGAAAAGTATTATCTTATTATGACAGAATTATAGCTTAGCTCAGGGCAGACTACAGACTGCTTGTGGAATCTTTGTGACAGAAACCACAAGTTAGATATCACTGGGTTTAACAGCAAGAATTCTATAGGGGATTAATTTTTTAAATTTTATTTTATATTAAGTTCCTGAGTACATGTGCAGGATGTGCAGACTTGTTACATAGGTAAAAGTGTGCCATGGTGGCTTGCTGCACCTATCAATCCATCCCCTAAGTATTAAACCCAGTATACATTAGCTATTTTTCCTGATGCTCTCCCTCCCTCCCATCCCTGGGCAGGCCTCCCAGTGTGTTGTTTCCCTCCCTGTGACCCTGTGTTCTCATTGTTCAGTTCCCACTTATGAGTAAGAACATATGGTGTTTGGTTTTCTGTTCCTGCATTAGTTTGCTGAGGATAATGGCTTCCAGCTCCAACCATGTTCCAGGAAAGAACACAATCTCGTTCCTTTTTATGGCTGCATAGTATTCCCTGGTATATATGATACCACATTTTCTTTATCTAGTCTATCATTGATGGACATTTGGGTTGATTCCATGAATTTGCTATTGTGAATAGTGCTGCAATGAACATACGCATGCGTATATCCTTATAATATAATAATTTATATTCCTTTGGGTATACCAGTAGTGGGATTGCTAGGTCAAATAGTATTTCTGGTTCTAGGTCTTTGAGGAATTGCCACACTGTCTTCTACAATGGTTGAACTAATTTGTATTCCCATTAACAGTGTAAAAACATTCCTATTTCTCTGCAGCCCTGCCAACATCTGTTTTCCTTACCTTTTAGTAATCGTCATTCTGACTGCCATGAGATGGTATCTCGTTGTGGTTTTGGTTTGCATTTCTCTAATGATCAGTGATGTTGAGCTTTTTTTCATGTTAGTAGACCACATAAATGTTTTCTTTTGAGAAATGTCTGTTCATGTCCTTTGCCCAGTTTCTGATGGGATTGTTTGTTTTTTCACGTGTAAATTTGTTTAAGTTCCTTGCTGGATATTAGACCTTTATCAGATGGATAAGTTGCAAAAATTTTCTCCTGTTCTGTAATTTGCCTGTTCACTATGATGATAATTTTTTTTTTTTTTTTTTTTTTTTTTTTGCTGTGCAGAAACTCTTTAGTTTAATTAAATCCTATTTGTCAATTTTTGCTTTTGTTGCAATTGCTTTTGACATTTTCATCATGAAATCTTTGCCCATGCCTATGTCCTGAATGCTGATGCCTAGATTTTCTTGTAGGATTTTTATAGTTTTGGGCTTTACATTTAAGTCTTTAATAAGAATGTTTTTTTTTTTCTTTTGGTTTTTTTTTCCAAATGTTAAATTTATAATGATGTAGTACCCGTTGCTTAACATTTGCTTTTTGGTATTGAACAGTGCATTTAATGCATGCCGATTTTCATGGAAGTGTGACACAAGAGTAAATATTTTGACAATAATAGCAACAAAAACAGTTCCATAGACAAACTATATTCCCTTAATACATATGAATGTTAATATCTATTGTTTTTCTTCAATCTAGCCTATATCATTCTATATTTTCTGATGGCTTCACCATAACCAGACTTCTCCACAGCAATATTCAATGCTATGCTAGAAGACAGCATAGCAGCACCTCTTTTGTAAGATAAAGGCAACATATGTTTTTGAACATGCAAGACCACAGATAATGTAATTACACTGAAATCTTTCTGAAGACATTACTAGAGGCTGATATTCAGACAATCAAGAAATTAATAGAAAAGCTTCCTGAAAAGCATCAGGAATACAAGACTCTGATGTTAGAACTGCAATGCTATGACTATAGGGCTACAAATGGAAGATTAAGAATATTAGAATTTTTATCCCATGACTATAAATAAACTAGCCATGAAATAAAATATACCCTTGAAACTGATAAACTAGTAATATAAGTACAAATATATTTAACAGTAAAATGTTAAATACTAATAAAGGTAATATAATCTGCTAAAATTGATGGTGAAGGAGAGACACATTGAGAAAAAAGGAAACTTATTCTATATACTTTCATCACTGGTCATGCAGTATTATGAAAGGAATTATATAAATAATTTTTTTTTTTTACACAGTCTCACTCTGTCACCCAGGCTGGAGTGCAGGGCGTGATCTCGGCTCGTTACAACCTCCACCTCCTGGGTTCAAGCAGTTATCCTGTCTCAGCCTCCCAAGTAGCTAGGATTACAGGCGTGAGCCACCATGCCTGGATAATTTTTATATTTTTAGTAGAGACAGGGTTTTACCATGTTGGCCAGGATGGTCTCAAACTCCTGACCTCAGGTGATCTGCCTGCCTCGGCCTCCCAAAGTTCTGGTATTAAAGATGTGAGCCACCACTCCTGGCCATAAGTAATTATTTAAGTGTACAATTCTGATAAACTTTGTAGTCTTTACGTTAAATCATAATGGTAGAAATAACCATTTGAAGATCACTCTTTCTTTTAACTGGAAAAAAAATCTTGCAAATGACCAGGAACACACACATACAAGTGCCCTCCACCACACTCAGATAATTTTTGTATTTTTAGTAGAGATGGGGTTTCACCATCTTGGTCAGGCTGGTCTTGAACTCCTGACCTTGTGGTCCACCCGCCTCAGCCTCCAAAAGTGCTGGGATTACAGGCATGAGCCATTTCTCAGACTGGTAAACATCTAAAGATCGACAACACGCTACACTGACAAATGTATTCAGAAACAGTATAAATTGGTATGGTTTACATGAGGTGCAATTTAGCAGTATATTGCAAAGATAAAAATAAATACATTCTTTAACCTGGCAATTCAATTTCAAAAAAATTATCCTGTGAATTCCAACATGTTTTAAATGACATGTGAACAAGTTGTTCATTGTAGCATAGTTGGTAATAGCAAAAGATTGAAAATAGTAAAATGTTTATCAATAGAGGACTGATTAAATAAATAATAAAATCACATAATGGAAGAAGAAAAGTATAGGAAATTTCGTTTTATGTATTTATATGAAATAATGTTGAAGATACATATCTTAGTCTGTTCAGTCTTCTATAATAAAATATTGTAAACTGGGTAACTTAGGAAGAGCATAAATTTATTTCTCAGAATTCTAGAACCCGAAAAATCCAAAATCAAGGTGCAGGAATGTTTGCTGTCAGGTGAGGCCCACTTCCTGATTCATAGATGGTGCTTTCTTGCTGTGACCTTGCAGGATGGAAGGGGTAAGGAGTCTTTCTCAGGTCACTTTTTAAGGGCTCTGATTCTATTTACAAAAGCATGACCATCACCTCCCAAATGTTCTACCACTTAATAGGGGTTAGGATTTCACCACATGAATTTTGGAAGGACACAGACATTTAGATCATAGGGTATAATAGATTAAAAAAGAAATGGACAGAAGAGTGCAAGCTAGCATTAAAGCAAAATGTAAAAAGAAAATTGCTTGTATGAGTATTAAATATCATCAGATGCATGTCTAAACACCTGCATAGTAATTTATTCTAGGGAGGAGAACTGAATGGTAAGTGCAGAGGTAGGGAGGAAATTTTTTTTTTGACCCTTTTGTACATTTTGAGTGTCATAGCAGTAGTACTTACTATCTTTAAAATAAATTTAAATTAAAGAACAAAAGAGGCATTCATTTTGTTATCTGTGATCTCAATGAAAATGGTTCACTAAAGTAGTTTGAATGGAGTAGGTTGAGGGGAAAATAGAGATTGAGAAATAGAAGAAAGGATAATAAAATGTAAGTATAGAAACATATTTTAATAAGTTTGTCTGTGTTTGAGGTTATAAATAAGGGTAATATGGTTAGAAAATTTCTTTAGATATATAACATCAATAGATAGTGAGATAAGTATAGATAATAAAGAAAATAAATAATACTTCAGTATATGTTCATGTTGTTGGGGAGATTATCCAATATTTAGAATATACATTTTTTAAGTCTAAGAGGCTATTTATTAAAAATAATGACATTGGTTTTTAACACTGGATTTTTTTTTCTGATAGGAATTAGATAAAACTACTTGCTATCTATTTAGATCACTTTTATTTGGTGCCAGTAAGAATATTTTATATGCATCCATTTCTATAATGAAGGGGGAAGAGGATAACTGAGTAGATCAAACAAAGCTGCCTGATCATGCGACGAGGCAATCCTGGTGGGCAGACAGCATGGTGTACAGTCTCCTCCCTGACGTCCCTGCTACTTTCAGATTCCACCAATAACCATAATGTTTGTGGGTTGAAGGAGTGAGAAATGAGGGAGTGGCACTCTGTAGGTCTACCACCACCAAACAAATGGAAAACAGTTAATATGTGAAAAAGAGAGATGGAGAAACGTTATGAAATGCTTCTATTTCAAGACTTATAATTATGTAGAAATGTATTTTGCTTTCCATTCCAACATACATTCTACTCCTGTTCATCTGTAACTCTTGGGAAAATTTATTTTGCTTATTGCATCTGCCTCTCACCATCCAATTCACACCCAACCTCAACCATGATCACCCACACCCAAATGTCCTCTCTACTCCTACCTCTTTTTGATGTGCTCTTCTTTGGCTTTCTATTTCCATCATGTAAAACTTATTCCACTTTCTCACCTTGTCCTCCTCTAACATGTCATATCCTACTGCCCACACCAGCAGTCTCTCTACTGTCTTCTACTCCAAGTTCACTTTTGGACCACTCAACTGACAACATAGGAAATTGAGTAGAGCTACGGCATAGCATGTTAGCAGATAAATACTACACATAGTGCAGCATCTAGCACACTTCCCGTGAATTGAGCAGGGTTAGTCAATGTTATTTTAAATAATTAATAAATTTCAGGAGAGGGAGATTTTTGCTTAATTGAAAACTACTCTGTTAATAAAGCTGCCTACAGACAATCAGCCTCTTTTTATTTTATTTTATTTTATTTTCAAAGTAAGATTTTCATTCTGGACAACTAATTCCTGGTTTACTGCAATAGAAATTTCTTCATTAAGTAGGCAGTTGCTCTGAAAGATGCCTAAAATCCTTTCCAAATTTTAAATTTGTAATCACTAGATTCATTTTCTACCTATCGTTGAAGTTGAGTCCTGTATCTATCTGCCTTGCTTGTGAAGAAGTCAAACTGTTTATAGTAAAGTGATTTATTTTTTATGTAAGATATTAGTTCTATATCAAAATATTCCTACCTTCAAAAATAGTTAACCAGGTCGGGCGCAGTGGCTCATGCTTGTCATCCCAGCACTTTGGGAGACCAAGGCAGGCGGATCACGAGGTCAGGAGATTGAGACCATCCTGGCCAAACATTCTGAAACCCCTTCTCTACTAAAAACACAAAAATTAACCTGGTGTGGTGGTGCACACCTGTAATCCCAGCTATTCAAGAGGTTGAGGCAGGAGAATCACTTAAACCTAGGAGGCGGAGGTTGCAGTGAGCTGAGATCAAGCCACTGTACTCCAGCCTGGTGACAGAGTTAGACTCCCCCTCAAAAAAAAAAAAAAAAAAAAAAAAAGGAAAGATTAACAAGCTTAAATATTCAACTAGCTTTTTCTGGAGGGGTTTTACTGAAATGAGTTTAGACAGAGACTGCACAGGCCTCCAGCACTGCAAGGGCAACCCAGAAGAGAGACAACTTGCTAAGCCTTTCAAAAGAATGGGGAAGTATTGGTTCCAGACCTGCTGCAGAGAGAGGCTCAAAGGGACTCGGCACTGGCAGAACAAAGAAACCTAGGAGGGAAGCTTTGCTCCAAAAGAGGTTTTGCTTCAGGAGAAGACTGTTCCAAGGAAAGGGAGACTGGCTGTTTCAAACTCAAAAAAGCTGATCTTATGGCTCTTAGCAAAATAGTGAGTAGAAAAGAAACATTAACTTGAATCCAGCTGAGAGAAGTGGATCAAAGTAAACCTACTGCATGTCTAGGAAAAGCAATGACTGTTTCTTGTACTTAGCTTTTGCCTGCTTTTCTTTCATTCTATAGTTTGCATTTTTCTATTATTTATGGTTGATAAATGTGCTTTGATTCTATAATCTCTTCTTGTTTGTTTTCTCTACATCATTCATCTTTAATTCCAGGAACATTTGTGGATGTCTGTTATGGAGGAGACACTACACAAAGCACTGCAGTTTACAAAATGAGTAGGACGTGGCCCTTTCTCATATGAACCTGTTAGCCTAGTATGTAGACACATAACTCAAGGCAGTAACAGTAAGTGGTTAAAAGGCACAGGCTTTTGGAATAAGACAGAGAGAGAGAGAGAGAGAGAGAGACAGAGAGAGAGAGAGATTCACATTCTGATTTTATCATCTACATTATTTAAAGGATTAATTTTAGTAACTTGGATTCTTGTCTTCAGTTTCTTTATTTGTAAAATGTGGATATGTCTCATGGATTATAAATTAAAGATTAAATGAGATAACGTGTGCATATATATAAAGCAAAAAAAGTGCCCAACACATAAAACATTTTAAATAAGTGTTAACTACTGTGACTATTTCCACCATTACTGCCACCATAATTACTCTAGAAAGATGCTATGGCATCATTTGTATATATTACAATTAGTATTATCTGGAAGAGGACTGGAGAAGATACTGGGAAGGATATTTCTGACTCAGGCCTTGAAGGATTAAACCATTTCTTTGTTGCAAAGAAGACAAAGGCATTTCTAGCAGAAAATATGAGGAAACATATTTGAGAAACTTTATTGAGTGCTAAAAGATCCAGGTCTCAGTTGTAAATGGCATTAAGCCAGAAAGATATCTGCTTTCCTCTCAGATACATTTTTGACTTCTTTCTACCCTGCTCTCTGCTCCAAGAATTGACCTGTGTGGACGGTATCAATAGGTTCTTATGGTTCCAGCCAATGGGAGTCCCCAAGACAATACTAGAGGGAGGGAGGAAACAAATCAAGATGTTATTTCCCAAGTTCCCTCCCTAGGAGGTAGTCTTGGGCCAGTTGTGTCCATTGATAAATATGTTCACTATTCCTGATATTGTGACCTGTTCTACCCCTGAGTTTCTTCATATCTAGGTTCCTTACCTTCTTGCTTTGGGTCTAGTTTGGCAACAAATCTTCTGTTGAAAGGTTCAGGTTCTTGGATGATTCCTTTATAGAAAGAGTGTCCAATCTTTTGGCTTCCCTGGACCACACTGGAAGAAGAATTGTCTTAGGCCACACATAAAATACACTAATGGTGGCTAATGGGTTAAAAAAATTCACGAAAATATGTCATAATGTTTTAAGAAATTTTACAAATTTGTGTTGGGCCAAAGGTTGGACTAGCTTGCTTTATAATATCCCATTTTCTGTCTGCTACATTATAATTCACATTTTTATAACTAAACTCTTATAGAGTTTTACTGATATGAGTATACTTTCCATTTCCTGTTACAACTTTTCTTATAGAAGTACCGACGGCTTTATTAAAACTTTGTGCATTCTATCATAAAACAAACATCTGTCAAGTGCTTATCAGGGTGCTGCTAAACACTGCCTGGTCTCATGGAGTTTACAATCTAGTGTATGATATATACAAATAAATAGTAATGACAAAGTAGTATAACAGATGTTAAAAGAAAGGATGTAAAGGTGCTTAGGAACGTATCGCAATGACATGTGACCTGGATATAACTGGGTGACAAGTATGCAATATGAGGTTTGTTCAGTGAAAAAGAAAGTGTAGAGCATAATGGAAGTGAGAATACAGACATTTAGTATACAGTAAAATGGTGCTACACTTTGGGAATGGTAATGAATGACAAAGAATGAAACACAGTGAATCTAGCTGTACACATTTTGTCCAAAGAATTAATCACAGAAGCCCTGTGATGAGAATGATCAATTAAACCTTGACCTGAACTGATTTGGATGTGGCCCTTGTCTTAGGGGGATATGGGGATGCGCTGACCTCATTGGATAGAGTCAACTGTCTCTCCTAATTGGTGTACAGAAGACCTGGGCTACAATATGTATCTGCAAAGTGCAATCTTAAGTCCTCTTACTCAAATTTATCTTCTATATCTCAGAAACAATATTATCTCCTACTCCTCTACCATTGTTTATCACTTTTGACTTTAAACTGTATCAAATTAATGGTTGATACCTGTTTTATTGAGGGTTCTCCAGAGCAACAAGACCAATAGGATGTATAAATACTTATTTGAAGGAATTGGCTCATGTGATTTTGGAAGCTGGTAAATCTGAGACCAGCAAGCTGGAGACCCAGGAAAAATTTGATTTTATAGTCTTGAGTCTAAAGGAAGATCAGAGACAGAATTCCTTCTTCTTCAGGGGGACCTCAGTCTTTTCTCTTAAGGCCTTTGATGGATGGGATGAGACTTACCCACATTATGTAGGGTAAACTGTTTTACTCAGTCTATTAATGTAAACATTAATTACATCTGAAAACATTTTCACAGCCACATCTAGACTAGTGTTTGACCAAACAACTTGGTATCATTGCCTAGGCATGTTGACACATAAAAGTAACCATCACAATGCCTATGACCTCCACGTCTTCTCTACCTGTTTCCTTGCCCAACCTTTAGCATTTCGGTCCCAACAATTTCAATTACTTTTTCAAAGGGCATAAAGGAGGTGTGTTTTTTTATGAGAGTCTCATTACACTGTTGACCAGGCTGGAGTGCAATGGTGCGATCTTGCTCTGCCTCCCAGGTTCAAGTGATCCTCCTGCCTCAGCCTCCCGAGTAGGTGGGATTACTGGTGCCCGTCACCATGCCTGGCTAATTTTTTTGTGTTTTTTAGTAGAGACGGGATTTCACCATGCTGGCCAGGCTGGTCTCGAATTCCTGACCTCGTGATCCGCCCACCTCAGTCTTCCAGAGTGCTGGGATTACAGGCATGAGCCACTGCACCTGGCCCAAAGGAATTTTTTAAATACTAATTCTAGTGACTTTTTGACTACTCTGGGCCTTTTGGTAACTTCTGGTATGCTTGGTCACCTCTGCCCTCATGGAATCACTCCTTTCTTTTTTATTTCTAGTCAATACCAGGTCTTTCTTACTGCATATCTGATCAACTGTGAGCATCCCCCAAGGCTTAGTTCTTAGTTTGGAGTTCTCTCCTTCTAATTCCCATTTTTGGAGAACACATTTATTATATTGGTTTCAACAGTTAAATTTGTGCCTGTGACTTTCAAATTTTCTTGTGTCTTGAACTCTCATCCAGGAGTTGTCTTTGTACTATTAAACTTTTTTATCCAATTACAATTGGTAAATTACATCCAATTTACCAGTAAAATTGACTGTTTTTTTCCCCTATAGCTTCTTGCTGTCTCTTCTAACCTATGATTGGCTATAAAATAAGTCCATCTTAAACAACTTTGATTGTATAACTCTTCTGATTCAAAATCACAATCACTCTTGCTTCAAGTCTAAGCTACCTTACCTACTTGTCAATGTCTTTTATAATTTCACTACCTGTCTGATCTTTTATGCTTTTACTTTACAACATGCTCTGATTAGGTAAATTCACTCACTGCCATCAAATTAATTTTGTCCATTCTTGATTAGGTAATCATTCCTATGTTGGATGCTGAGAATACAGAAATGAACAAAACATGGTCTTCGCCCCTCAGGTCCTGACAGTAGCAGATCAGTGCCAGATATGCAGGAAGTCAGTGGAGGACTTATCTGCACACAGCTCCTGCTAATACAATTCAGCCTATGACTAAGCATTTTAGTAGTTGTATAAACCAGATTTAGTGTGCAAGTGACTTTTCTAATAGGGGAGTAAGGTGTAAAATGAAGGTCAGTAGAAGTCAGGGATCAATGTGTACCCATACAAATAAACATTGGTTTCACTCTTTCTCACACACATTCTCAGTTTTCACTAGTCCCATGTTATTTTAATAGGTTAAAGAGAGTCAGCTTTGCAACAGCTCTAGAGGGATTAGGCTGAACTGCAGGGTGGCAGTTTATGAATGGCTATTCAAAATTGTGTAGTTCTATATACACAATGACACTCAAGTCAGAGAAAGCCCTGCTCTTTCTCATCTGTCTCTGTAAGGATTCCCTCTTCAGAATGTTTTATTTCTCTTGCCAAGTACTTAAATTTGACCTGCCCTTTAAAGCCCAGCTCAATAATTACTTCTTTGATAAAACTTGTTTGTTTGTTCCTTGCCTGATTAGTCTGGCTGTCATTGATCTTTTTCTATAAACAAACATTTAATTTAATATTCAATGATTTTCTAATGTTATTATTTGTACTTATTTTATTTGTGTTAGTCTTATTTGTTCTAACTAAGTGATAAGTACTTCAGGACAGGGACAATGCCTTATATTTATTCTTACCCTCTAACAGTACTAGCATAGTGCTCAGAAGGTAGTAGATGCTCAGTAAATTAGTTGACTAATTTTTTTTTTTTTTGTATAAAAGGAGTGGTGAGGAGTATAGAACCAATACTTATTGAACATCTAATATGTTCCAGGCACAATGGGAGCATATTATATATAATGTCTAACTTAATTTATTAAATTAGTTAATTTATTAAGTTAGACAGAGTGAGGGAGATATTCTCATTCCCAGTTTTCAGATGAGAAAGCAGAGACTTCCAGAGGTTAAACAATTTGGCTAGGGTTATCATAATTTGTCATTGTCTGATCCAGTCTTTGAATGTAGGTCTGTCTAAATTCAAAGCTCATGTGTTCCCAAATCTATTATGCTGCCTTCTTCTCATACACTCGTCCCGTAGTGGATACTAAAATGTGCTGTCCAGATTTCCCCTTGAGGACTGAGGGGGCCATTTTTCCTAGGATTTGGGAGAGTGTGTGGTTGAGAGTGTTGTGTCCATCTCTGGGACTTGACCTCAGTTGAAGAGAGCATCTTCAGCTAAGGGGATGTCCCCTTCCCAGAGCAATTCACATCCACTGATTGATCCATGTCAGGGTATAAAGGCCTACCTCTTGTGCCATTTTGGGATAACTTTGAATAGCATCTCAACTCCAGAGATCTTGACAGTATTGGCTAAGACTGGGCCTACATTACACTTCAACTCTCCCCTCTACCCAGTCCTTCTCTCTTCACTATGATACCTATCTATTTATCTGAAGGACTACCCTCAATAAACTTCTATGAAAATCTCTGCTTTAGAGATTGCTTTTCAAGGAACTGACCTGCAGCCCGCATCATGTTGCAAACTAAATGATTATCAGAAGTATGTGACATGTTCTTGTGTGTTCCTCATGAAGCATGCTATCATACTTTCACAGAAACTTTCAATACCTACCGTGAATGCTAAAGCTAGGTGTAAGGTTGTATTGGTCCATTTTTAACACTGCTATAGAGAACTGCCTGAGACTAGGTAATCTATAAGGAAAAGAAGTTAAATTGACTCACAGGCCACATAGCTGGGAGGCCTCAGGAAACTTACAATCATGGTGTAAGGCAAAAGGGAAGAAAGACACAGCTTACTCGGCAGCAGGAGAGAGAGCATGCAGAGGAAACTGCCACTTTTAAACCATCAGACCTCATGAGAACTCCCTCACTGTCATAATAACAGCATAGGGGAAACTATCCCCGTGATCCAATCACCTCCCACCTGTTCCCCCTCTGGACACGTTGGGAATTACAATTAGAGACGAGATTTGGGTGGGGACACAGAGTCAAACCATACCAAAGGTGTTACTACTACTGTATTTTTCTCCCTCCTTACTTTCAAGTCCAAGCAAAATAAATTCTTACCATGAACAGGGAGGCACAGACTTTGTCGTCTTCCTCCCACAAAGTGATTCCCTTAAACTGATGCAAATTGTATAGCTACTAAGCATGACAGTATTTGTGAGCTGATTTTCTCAGAAAATGGAAGTAGAATTCTAGTTCAAATTATTTGAGACTATCCAGAACATGTGAGGGGAATGACTGACTCATTGCAGTTACAAGAAATACTTACATTGATCCTTTTCCAATTCTGATGACATTTGATTAAAACCAGAGTCTTCATTTTTAAAGTTATATTTTTTGGCATATGATTAAATTCCAACTTTTACCTTTTACATAAAGATTATAAAAATAATCTCTAAGTTACTGCTTGGGAATCTAACATGTTTTTGATTTTGACTCTTTCATGTTTTTGTTACAACAGACCATCAGTGAATGCTTAGCTCTAATTGCACATTCTCCTTGCACCTAGAATACTACCATGCATATGCATATGCAGTTGTTTTTTAGGCCATGGTTGGAATATTACCAAAAATAGAAAAGTCAATTTTCAGTTGTCATTCAGTATGTAGAGCACAGCCTACTAATAAAAGTTAGCTGGTGACTATTAAGGCACCAGAATTTAAATTTGAGGGCAAAGCAGATATGTGTACTGAGAAATGGCTTTCTGAATTCCTTAGGGAGCAATGTACCCTTTACCCAGACAGAAGCTTTATGTAGAGAAAATGTGAGATAAGGAAAAAAAAAAACTAGTGTAAACAAAAACAACTCTCCACCCGTAGAAACCCAACTCCTGGACAGACAACTAAAAGTAAAGATGGATATAAGAGAGGGAAAGAGAGCCAAAATAAGTGTATGTAATTCTGTAAGTCTTGGTTTTTTATTTTATTTTTTATTTGATTAAATGGATCTGAATAAACCAATGAAAGATTTGCCTCTAATTGCCCATTTTGGTTTCATCTAGGAGCTTCTGATGTTTCCTAGCTGGTAATTTGTTGTTCCTGGGTCTTTAGATTTCACTTTACTGAGTCTTTGGATTTTGTGTTCTGCCTTTTTCTTACGTGATGTCCCTTCTTCCAGACATGTTACAGTAAGAGCTCACAGCTGTGCTGTCATCCCTTGACATGGCTTTAGCAGCCAATCACAGGCAAGCTGTTATATGGTAATCTCATCCCATGTAGCATAATTGATAATCAGATTCAGTATCATTGAGGAGAAAAGAATAGAGGAGCCGATTGTGCATTATTATATGCCAGACAACATAGTACAAAGGGTACCTATCTAGGTTGGTTATTGCTGGTGTAGCTCAGAGCTTTAAAGCTTTCAGCACCTTGTTTAGAAGCAAGAAAAGAGCCAACACAAGCCCTGGGAAGCCGACAAGGGTGACAAGCATTAACAGTGCCATTATCTCAAGATAATGCTGAGCTGATAAAATATTTGGCCATGGCCTAGGTTTTTATTTCCCATGGAAATATGGGTTTCAAATACTGCAATCTATCACAGAATCTCAAGGGAACTGCACATTTTGTAATGTATTAAATTCATGTAAACTGCCACTATGAAGACAGGAAATCTAATTTAGGGGAAAATATTCCAGCATAATAAGGAGGCTAAACTGAGGTGGCCACATTAGGGACACACTGGCTTTCTGGCTTACTATTTTCTTAATCAAAGAACATGTCAGTGGGAAGGCCACCAAAAATGATATGGGATTCATAGCTGTCATTAGATGCACACAACAGGTAAATTAATATTTGGTGATAGGCTTCTGGTGCGTGGGGCTTGACAGCTTTGGCACTACAAATGAGATCAGATTCTTTGTCATAGTCAACCAAATATAACTATTCCCTGGTTGTCACTAGGCTGTTCAGGAGTCCACATTAACTCTTTCAGGCCACAAAGAGCCTCTTCAGATTGTTTTTTTTTTTCCCTTGAAATTCACCAGTCACTGAGAAAACTGGTGGAAAGAGTTACTGGCCTGTAGTTTTTGTACTATATAACCAGGGCTTTGAACTGGAAGAAACCATATGGACTCTGATAACATAAAATCTCCTCTCCAGATCCCTAGCGATGTAGGGAATTGCCACAGATCACACTTCTTGCTAGTGGCAGAGTAGGAAGTTAAACTCATTTCCACTCAATTAAGTGCAATTTATTTAAAAAGAATAATTTGTGGAGTACTTTGATGCACATACTCTACTTTGAGCATAACCAAACTCTGTGAGAAAGACATGGAAAAAAACAAAGACCCAGTGGCGAAATGACTTACTTAATGTCAAGCAAAGTTGGAAGTATAACCTGGTTCCTCTGATTCTGAACTTCATGCTCTTCTTACTACACTGTCTACTGCCTATGTGAAAACTAAGATTACTTGCTGATAAAAGTTTCCCTTGGGTTAATACATTTCCCTTATTATTTTGCTCTTTTCCTAATTTAAAAAATGTGAATGTCTACTTTTTTTCACAAATATTACAGTGTTATTTAACTGAAATTTAAACACAGGTTTAAGCAAGTCCTTCTCCTCTTCCTCCTCCTTCTTTTCTTCCCCCATCTCCCCCTCCACCTCCCACTCCTTCTTTTTTTCAGACTAGGAGACTAATACATCCTAGTGGATATATTAGTTTACTGATCCATTTTATGCTTACTTCCTGCACTATTCCTTTTAGAATGTATATGCCGTCTTCATTGTCTATTTGCGTATCATTTAAAGTTTATCAACTTCTAAAGGTTATTGAGTCTTACAGACTGTTCTTTATATAATCATTGTTCATGTCAAATGCAGATGTAGTTGTTAGTTTTACAATCATCCAAGAAAAGTAAAAATGAAAACTTACCATTTTTATTTTTAATATAAATGAGTGACATCTCTTACTGTAACTGTCGGAAGTCCTGCAGTACACACTATCAGATTATATCACAAAGAGGCCAACACATTCATATTAAACTCAGGCTTGCTGAATTATATCAGTCATCAGTTATGAAGAGACAATTTTCCCCTGACCCACAAGGGCCTGTTTAGCAAATGAACCCTTTCCTATTCAGAAGCTCTAGCTTAGACTCATTATCATCAAGGCCACTAATGATAACATTCAATGGACACAAACATTTTTGCTCAGATAAAAGACACTATAATTGTTTTAGACAATTCAAGTGGATTCAAGCCTTGTGGGCCTTTTTATTTTTTAAAGTGGGAACCTGTTAAACAGAGACAAAGTATTCTCTACATGAAGATAGAGCTATCATGATCTTATTTTGAACAAGAGTAGGAATGTTTGAAAGGGTGCAGTATGCCAGGAGCTTTACTTGTAAGACAGGGAAAATAGTGTTCTGATCTATTCCAAACTAAAGTTTCGGGTGTGTTACCACCCATTCCTTCTACCTCAGCTACAAGTTCTACAAGATTAACCAAAGCTCAGGCACATAGCTATAACACTGATGGAGTTTCCTGGGCTGTTGCTATTCCTAGGATCCCTGAGGAAGCATCTAACTGCAGCAGCAGCAAAGACATTCTTAAGACACACTGGTGTTTGTTTGAGTCTCAGCAGGTGGAACAGTGGGGGCTGTTATAAGAAGGTTAAAAAATATTCTTAAGCTTGATAAGTTTGAATAAACATTAGGCAATGTCTGTGTGATTCAGAAACAAACAGATTGAAAAATAGTCTACAAAAAAGTGCCCAATGAAGTCACCAAACTGAATCCATTATGGTGGCATTGCGTTTATAACACAGTGTGTTTACTCTACCTGCCCAGCTGAAGGCAAAACACATACACATATACATACACACAGACATAATAATCAATTTTATAACTAACTGTATCTCACCTAGCATTTGACTTGATGAAAGAATGCCCCTATATGAATGTGCTATGAGAACATCACTTCCAAAGCAATTTTCTGATGCAACATTCTCACTGTTATGAGTGTACTTCTTATAATTGAAGATATATGCATGCTCCCATTCAGTATAGTTATTAAAAGTGAGTGTAAATTATTTCATTCAATGACCAGCCAAGGAGATAATGATCTATTGATATGCTGAAAGAAAAACTGAGTTGGACTTACTAAGAGAGATTTTAATACTAATCCTCTGTGGGTGATGAATGAGACTTTCAAAGGTAATTTTGGCTTTGGATCCTAAATTCTATCTAAGATACTATTCTACTCCAATGATGCTCCACTCCACATACTGAACTATGATGCCATTGAAAAATACTTAGTTCATAGGTCATGTTAGACATAGCCCCTCTTTTGATTTATATTCTGCCAATGTGAAGTAACAAATCCAAAATGTGAGTAGTATCTTCTTACTTCAATTTCACCTGGACTGATACCTACAGGGCTTGTCTGACATTAATGTGTTTCTATTTCTCTGTCTCTCTCTCCTTCCCCCTTGCACACACATCCACACTGACACACACAAACACACACATCATAGTTAAACTAAATGGTTTTGTCCCAAATGAATTTAGAAAATATGTTAAAATTAATTAAATAATGGAAAAGACAAGCATAAATCCACAATAATTATTGCTGAAAAATGTTCTGATCTCTTCAAATGAAACTTCAAGGTGTCATGACACCTGCAAGGAGAGTTACGAACCAAGGAGTCAATCACATGTGGATCCCATGAGTTTTTTTTTTGGTTGGTATCATAAAAAAGTAGAAACATACAATGCAGGGCCCTCTGAATGGTGAGCTGTTTCCTTGTTTGCAAAAATTCTAACATCAAGACCTTCACTGTAATAATCAGGACCATACCAGTCCAGATAGCTGTAGAATTTAATACAAACAGTGAAATGACTCATTGGAATGACCTAATCTGTACTACAGAGAAAAATGTTGTAAGCATTGTACTGTCAAGCATAATCATACACAACAGATTACAAAAGATACTTTTATTTTTATACCAATTCTCACCAAAGAATTGGAGAAAAGCTTTAGTTTGTTCCAAGAGAACAATGTCAATGTGAGTTCAGTCTGGCTGCTTCCTGTTTTTACAATATCCAAGTCTTACTCATCTTCTTTTCCTCATTTCCACAGCATTCCTTTTCCAATACAAATCTGTGCTTGGCCATCACTTTTACCTTTTAGAACCATTATTGATATTTGTACATTTTTGACATCCATTTGCAGCTGTTGAAAGTTGACTTTACATATCAAACACTTGCTGATTATTTTGCTAGCAAAAGTTTTGTTTCTTTTAAATAAACTCTAAAAGTTAGTCCCTCTCTACTATCCTAGAAATGGCGTGCCTGCTTGCATTACCCTATGCCCTCTTCTTTCTCTGGTGAAACTTTCATGCTTTCTGTATCTGTTACTATGGTTTGGACTCCACTGTAGGATTGGGAAGAGATTGCATTCCATCTTATTACCAGAAGGAAACCTTCCTGATGGAGTCTAAATTGTATACTTACATTGAATATCCTCCTGACCTCTGCAGCTTGAGGGAATACAGCTTACTCATCTCAGCCAGTGTTGGCTGATCTGCTGTTACATTCACAAGATACAATTGCCAGAGGAAGCCAGAAAATTAAGCCATTAAACAAGTTAAAGTATTTATAAAGAGAAGTTGAATATATTCTTTGACCAAGTAAAATTCTCTGGCCTTTTAACTTACAATATTAATTTAAAAAGCTGAATATATGACTCCAAAATCACTATTGTCTATAGTAAAGAAAATCATCATTTAAAAGAGAACTCAGAAAATGAAAAATGTCTTTCCATCATCATGTACTGTTACCAAAAAAGCTTTGGCATTCTGGGATCTTTATTATGAACTCTAAATCCCAAGGAATAGATTTCTAACATTACCATTTTCAGAAAATACATTTCAGTGTGTTTTCCTGCCTAACAATTTTATCTTCTATTCTTAGGGGAAAGTGACATTAAAGGTGTGCAAAAGTCAGATTTCTTACTGGGTTTCCAGTTGCTTTTTGACATTGAGTGTGTAGCAATACCTTGAGAACGAAACTCCTTTCCTGCATCTGAATTTCCATGGGCTCATGTGGTAGGAAGGGGAGATAGAATTCTCCTATATTAAAGGAAGGGGTGCCTGGGGTCAGGATTGGATAGGATTTGGCCCAAATGTTGCAGCTAATCTAAGGTAACTCACACATTCCTTGAGAAAAAAAGGTAGAAAATCCAAACCTGAGACAAAAGCAAGCTCTAATGACCCAACCAAGAATTTGCTTTGTGGTCTGTGATTTACTTTTTCTCTACATTTTGAGTGACACAAACCAGGAGACAGTTTTGCTACAATCCTGGAATAATAGCAAAGCTATCATTTGCTTTGTGAAATTGGGCAATTTCTCAGATCAGGTTGTTTGTTATCGAACTATATTCTTCCAAGGTCTAGTCATTGTCAGGTGCTCATTTTCTCAACACTGTTAATACTACTAGGAAAATCTGACATATATAATACAATATGAATATTTACATTCTTCTATTTCCTTTAACATCTCAGTAGAGCAAGACTACTGGAAGATGATGCATAGTGTAAATGATTATTTTTAACCAATGATTATTAAAGATTTCAAAGGTAAAGGTAGGCAGCATTAATCAGAGCACATTCACTTTCAAAATCATCTGAAGAGCAAAACTGTTCCACATGTAAACTCTGAATATTTTCACAATATTGAACTGTCAACAAGTTCTCTTGCTATTCTAAGAATTAAAACCAAACTTCAATTAAGAAACTGAACCTGTAGGGGTGAGAGATTTGGATGATAAGTGTTTCCTCATTTCTAGCAACTATTGGATTTTCTCTCTGGCTCAAAGAATGAAAGAGCAGGCAAATCTCCAAGGCTGAGCTTTTGGGGTGAGATTTTCTAACAGCTCTACACCTAATTATCTGTATGTACCATCAGTAGAGATTCTCAAGGTACTGCTTATTGAAACTGACCTGGTAGGCATCCCAGGTCTTAAGGATGAATGAATAAATAATTTTGCTGAATGCTGCTGAATATGTGATAATGTAATTAGTATTCCTGCCAACAGAATTGAAAATGAGATGTTGCATCTCTAGGGACTTTTATACTTCTCTGTACATAGTTTATCTTAAAATGCACAAGATACATATGAGCTAAGCAAAAAGGTTCACTCTAAATTAAAATGCTATTATGCTGCAGATGATGTGGATGAAGGGTTTACCGAATTGTCACTCCCAGATTGACAGAGGAAAGCCATCATTTACATATTTTCCAAGCACATTGAGCCTCACAGGCATTTGGTGTTTTCAAACAACAACAAAAAAGCCATTCGGGTTAAAAATAATCCACTAGAGGAATACAATGGTGATCCATTGCTAGTATCTCCTGACTATGAAAATAAATGTTAACATTCATTTGATACTAAGGAGAAGGAAAACAAACTGTTTGAGATAAGGTACTTTCTTCCAGATTTCAAAGTGAGAATTTTTAAAAAATGTTATGTTTCAAAATCATCGGAGATTACTGCCTCAATTTGTTTAAAACATTAAGACATTTACCATATTGGCACCAAATCAAGTCAATCTAATCAATTTCCCCTTGGATACTTCAGTAACTTAGAATTTAAATGTTAATCAGTTCTATTCAGATTATTTACATACAGGTGCATAAGAAATAATCCAGTGGATTGTTGCCCGATATGTGCTAGCTAAAACTGCAAAGACAAGAATTATTTTTTCTATCTTCCAGAGCATTTGCAAAGGATGAGTGAACTTCCTTCAGACTCAGCAGGACTTCCTCAGTCTGGCTGTGTTTCAACTCAAAATGATTTCCTCCTCAGAAACAAGCACAAGAATGCCAGTTCATCTCTCACTGGAAACAAGAATAGAGATGTATGTCTCATGGCTAGAGACTCAAATCAGGAACATATTTAGAGAGCAGCTGCTAGTGGGTCCGGTTCCTTTAATGGCGTCACTGTAAACTAGAATAAACAGGGAAATGCAGACTAACACTGGGCCAAAAATCAGAAGAGTTGGACTAACATTGCCACTAACAAGCTCTGTGGCTCTTAGCGAACCACATAAGCTCTCTGGGCTTCCATTTCTGCCTGGGTGAAAGAAAGCAGTTTGAACTGGTTATTCTTTCATTTATTCAAATGTATTGAATGCTTGCAATTTGCCAGTTACTGTTGAAGGGTAGGAAAATATGCCACTCCAAAATATGTCACTTTGACATAAGGATTATTTTTAAGCTGAAGGCAATTGGAACGAAGAAGATACAAGAAAAATTTTTTGCACTCACTCCCCTACCTCCGCCTCAATTTGCCTTAAAGCAGGACATTAATTTACAAAGGTGTCCCTTTTCCTGTCTACCAGGAAGGACAGAGGCTGATCATTGAAGGTTTTTTTTTTTTTTTTCTTAAAAAGCTTTTTTTTTTTTTTTTTTGGCATGGAGTTTCACTCTTGTCGCTCAGGCTGGAGTGCAAAGCGCTGTCTTGGCTCACTACAACCCCAGCCTCCCAGGTCCGAGTGATTATCCTGCCGCAGCCGCCTGAGTGGCTGGGATTACAGGCGTGCACCACCATTCCCAGCTAATTTTTAATAGGGACCGGGTTTCACCACATTGGTCAGGCTGTTCTCAAACTCCTGACCTCAGGTGATCCGCCAGCTTCGGCCTCCCAAAGTGCTGGGATTATAGGCGTGAGCCACGGTGCCCGGCTTAAAAAACTAACTTTGAAACAATTTTTGGGTTTACAGAAGTGTTGGCACATTAGTTCACAGAGTTAATTTCTATATACCCTTCACCCACGTTTCCCTAAAGTTAACATCTTACAGAGTCATGGTACATTTATCAAAAGTAACAACAATAACTAAATTAGACTTTATTAGGATTTCCTCAGTCTTTCCACTGATGCCCCTTTCCTTTTCCCAGACTCCATCCACGTTCCTACACTGCATTTTGCTGTTATGTCTTGTCAGTCTCCGTCAATCTGTGACCGTTTCTCTGACCTTCTTTGTCTTTCATGACCCTGAAACTTTAAAAAATACTGCTCAGTTATTGTAAAATAGCCCACAATTTTGGTTTGCTGATGTTTTCTCATGATTACCCTGAGGTTATGGATTTTAGGAATGAATACTGCAGAGGCAAACTCCCCTTCTCAACATATTGCATCGGGGGTACAGCGATGACTTTAGACCCTTATCAGCCTGGAGATGGCACCAGAGGAATCTGCATAAATAACTTTACTACCTAGCCTTCTACGATGAGGTTTTCATACATTTGGCTTCCCACAATTTGCTGCCCCTAGAGCTCTATGTCTTTTTCCTGGGTCCTTTTACTACTCTAAAACGTTTAAGTTTGTTGTTGAAGAGGATAGATAAGCTGGAGTTCTAAGTCATCTCTTTGAGAGTTACCCTTTCCCTGAGTAACATGTATTTATGAGATACATATATTAATAAACTTCCTTTTGTTTTTCTCTTGATAGCCTGTCTTTATTACTGGGGTCCCAGCTGAGAACTCAGAAGGGGCTATGGTTTGAATGTGCCGCCTCCAAAATTCAGGTGTTGCCAATGTGATGGTATTTACAGGTGGTGTCTTTAAGAGTTGATTGGGCTCCTTCCTCCTGGGGGAGGATTAAGTACCTTATAAAAGAGACTTCATGCAGTGTTCGGCTCTCTTGCCCTTCCGCTTTCTGCTTTGTGATAGACGTAGCGTTCCTCCCCTCTTCCTTCTAGAAGATACAGCGACAATGTGCCATTTCGGAAGGAAGCAGAGAACATCCCTCACCAAATAATCAATCCTGCTGGTGCCTTAATCATGAACTTCTCAGCCTGCAGAACTGTGAGAAAGTAAGTTTCTGTTCTTTATAAACTAACCAGTCTCAGATATTTCGATGTAACACCACAAACAGACTAAGACAGAGGGGGATAGTAAAAATTATGTGTCTCCCATCCATTGTGATTGCTACTGGGATTTCTACTAGTGAACTGCCTCATGGGGCCTGCACCCTGGTGCGCTGACGTTGGTTTTCTAGCTCCTTTTTTGTGTTAAATCGACACTATTTTACTTTATTACTTTCAAAACTAAGAAGAAAAGATAATCACAAGTCAGCCTGAACTACCCTTTCTAATCTTACAAAGCTGAGGCCAACCTTGCTTAATTAAGATCCATAGGCACATGTGAATAATTAATACATTTATAAGGAATGTCCTATTTTTACTATTTATGGCTTTTATTAGCTAAAGATTCTGTATCTTCTTAAAAATGCGTTTTATAAAAAGCTTCTAATACTGGAGATAGGCTGATCAGTGACCATTTTATAGGTGTTAGCAAAACTTACCCACATAGATGCATAGAGTAAAATTTTAACTTCTTGGTTCCTCAGATCATATACTTCTTTACTGGGATTGCTTTCCCTTGCTAATCTCTATCCACCCTAAGCCGAACTTCTTTTATTAATCCAGAAACGTTGCTACTTCATACACAAATATTTCTTCAATCACATTAGCTTCCATTTAAAAAAAAAAAAACTATTAATTAATTCTGTATGACAGACATGGTAGCAGGCTCTTTGTTTTCATACAGTCTCTCTGTGCTTAGACTTCTATAATCCCAATGCCATTTTGCATATCTATTTTATTCATTCATTGACTTATTGCTTCATTTAACACATTTATTGACCATATAGCATAGGCCTGGTATTATTCTGAATGCCGGAGGTACCGTAGTGAACAAAAAAAGGTCCCTGACTTCATGGAGGCAGCTTCTAAATAAATGACAAGTTGCTGGAAGACAAGGCCTTTTTTTTTTTTTTTTTTTTTTTTTTTTACTTTGTTTTGCATGTAGTAGAAAATGAGAATTTGTTAAATAACTAGAAGCTTGTGTTGAAGAGACATACTATGGTTTTAATGTATTCCCCAAAAAACATGTGTTGGAAACTTAATCCTCAACAAAAATGTTGGGAGGTGGGGCCTAATGGGAGGTGTTTAGGTCATGAGAGCGCTACATTCATTAACGGATTACTAACTATTGAAAAAGTGGTTGAGACAGTGAGTTCAATCTCTTTTTCTCTCTTGTTCACACTCTCTTGCCCTTCTGCTTTCTGCAATGGGATGACACAGCATGAAGGCTATCACCATATGTGGGCTGATTGATCTTGGACTTCCAAGCCTCCAGAACTGTAAGAAATACATTTCTGTTCTTTATAAATTACCCAGACTAAGGTATTCTGTTACAGCAGCACAAAATAGAATAAGACATAGCAAAAATGTAAAAGGCTAGAGACAATAAGACTAAGCTACTGTATCCACATTGAAAGGATATGGTAGACGGGCGCGGTGGCTCAAGCCTGTAATCCCAGCACTTTGGGAGGCTGAGACGGGCGGATCACGAGGTCAGGAGATCGAGCCCATCCTGGCTAACACGGTGAAACCCCGTCTCTCCTAAAAAAAAATACAAAAAACCAGCCGGGCGAGGTGGAGGGCGCCTGTAATCCCAGCTACTCCGGAGGCTGAGGCAGGAGAATGGTGTAAACCCGGGAGGCAGAGCTTGCAGTGAGCCGAGATCACACCACTGCACTCCAGCCTGGGCAACAGAGCGAGACTCTGTCTCAAAAAAAAAAAAAAAAAAAAAAAAAAAAGAAAGAAAGGATATGGTTAAAACTGGTCCTAGGAAATACTGAGAAGTAAACGCTTCCTTATCTGAGTCCAACTCACCTGCCTACCTGCCTCCTTCCATCCTCTTCCAGATTCATCTAAATACTTATTTTAATAGCATTTATTGCAAATTTTGTCTAATTATCTTAAAAGTGTTGGTTTTTAAAAGATGAGTAGCAGAGAGATGTAATGTTAATATATATTATTAAAGTATAGTATTTCAAATACTGTGATTCAGGAATACAGATGTTCTATTAAGTCAAATCTCAGCAAAATCAATGACACTTAAAATTATGCTACCTACTAGTGATCAGCTGCTTGTAAAGAGAGGTGCCATTGTTCTTGGCAATGAAGACAGGGAAATGATATCATAGTAATAGAGTGGCCAAAATTTTATTTTTTGGCTTAGAATTTCTGAGCAAGCATTTTCTAAAGTTAATATACATGACTATTTGGAAAGGCTAATTTCATATCAAAGTAATACGGATATCTGAAAGCTTATTGGCTGGAAAGGTTGGTAAGGACCATCAGAAGAAGGGGAAACAAATCTCTTTTTCTAAGGATATATCTAACTAATCAAGCTTTCACTTCAGACAGCACACAGATTTCCTGACTTTCAATCTGACACCCATAAATATCCTAGCTCAGTGGGTCTTTGGGTTCCCCAGTCTCTATAATATACCATAGCTTTTGATTGTTTTATGATGGAAGTTTATTTTATTTTATTTTTGCCTGCACAGTTGGCTTTGTTTTTTTCTATGCTTTATAGACCCTTGTCTTTTTATTAGTTCAGTGTTCCCTGTTGATTTTGTATTTTATATTCCTGCTGTCACCACCAGAACCTCACTGTAAACAAGAATGTTGTATCTCAGTGGGTTATTTTCTGTTAATGACCTGTGATACAGTATATAAATAAACCAGAGAGTCATCCACAGGTGCAGTTTATTAGAGTTATTGCATTGTGGCTTGGGTAATGTTCCTCGGTTCTTTAAAACTTTGCTGCTTTGAGAAGCAAAGGGGCCAGCTAGCTGGCAGGTTTGAAGAGAGAAAAATGAGCCTGTCACTTTGCAATGGATGGGAACCTAGCCTAATAATCATCATTTTAATTTCTTAGTGTCAACATCTTAGTTGCTGTATGGCTTAAAAAATTCCACTAAGCCAAATTACCCAGATAAAGTGGTCTGGTTCTAATAGTTGTCTTGAACAGGAGTAGAGAGAACACACAATAGTCTCCTCCAGCACATAAAAAATAAAACCCCAGGAAAAAACATACACTATACCGCTCAATTAGAACAAGAGGGATTGTTTGAGGTTACACACAGGTGCATAATGAAGACTGATAATGATAGTTTATTAATGAATTCTCACAACCCCTGGTGTAGTAGGTGTTATTAAGACTCAGGTTCATATGGGGGCAATGGAGGCTAAGTAACTTGCCCAAGGCCATGCATTGAATCAGTCCCAACTCAGGGAAGAGAGACGTCAAATGAGCTCCTGCTACACCTTGTGTTATAACCACTAGATCATGGTCTGGTTTTGTCTTGGGATGAAATTAGCAGAAGTAAAATTGAAGCTGAAGAGTCCGGAAATAGAAAGACTATTTGGTAATGATTTCAGAAGGGAACTAAAAGGCAATGAAGTGCTCTGAGAATACTGTAACATGCTTCAATGAACAGATATATACTTCTGGATTTGAAATAATTTAGGAACAGATTCCGCCTCACATCAGTAGCATTCAGGACTTGGAGAAGACAAGAGAAGGGACAGAGGTAAAGTGGAAAGTACAGTAGAGGAAACTAATGTTCTGAACATTCTATGCTATTTTAAGGTATTTACAACGTAATTTAGTCCAACATAATCTTGTCATGGAGATGTGTAGAGAATAAGACTTCAGGCTTCTATCCGACTAATTGTGAGCAGAGTATTAGTAGATCTTCATTTGCTTTTCTTGTTTTCTTATAATAAAAATAGTGTTCAAGTATAAACCTTTACAATTATTTATCATTGGTATTAAAATTTTCTACATTTTTGCTACACATATCCAGGATGACTCTACTCTAAACTAACAAAAGCAACCTGTGGATAACAAATCTCTGGTAATTTAAGATGTTTAAGTAGTGCATGCACAGCCATACCTGTCACCAAAATGATGAGTTTCACTTTGATGCATCTCAATCTTCAAATTTGTTCCAGGTCTTTTGTCAAACACATACTTATTTCTCTTTGTCGTGTTTGTTCTAGAAATAATTCTACTTAGTAGAACTGCATGATCAGTTAGCTCTACAGTTTTATCAAATATATCAAAAGCATGCAATCTATGCCGTTGCACAGAATTAGTTTGGTGAGTTAGCATTCCAATATAACTTATTCAAATTTACTTGCTGTGTGAACTATTGATGCATAATTTTAGAAAAAGAAATATTAGCACATAGATTTCACAATAGTCAAGTCATTGCTACCCCAGCTACACATTCTACTGTCTTATTCACCATCCGATGGTGTTGTCATTATTTAATTCTTGAAAAGTCAATACTGTTTATCTAGAAAGCACCTGTTACTTTAAAGGAATGTAGCAGGACAGTGGCACTTTCCTTTGTTGTTGGCTTAAATTAGAGAAGTAAAGCCATCAGAGTGTGAAGTTGATACCTGAAAAAAAGCCAAATTTGACAAATGGGATCTAATTAAACTAAAGAGCTTCTGCACAGCAAAAGAAACTACCATCAGAGTGAACAGGCAACCTACAGAAAATGGGAGAAAATTTTGCAATCTACTCATCTTGACAAAGACCAAATATCCAGAACCTACAAGAACTCAAAACAAATTTACAAGAAAAAAACAAACAACTCCATCAAAAAGGGCAAAGGATATGAACAGACATTTCTCCAAAAGATGACATGCATACACAACAGACACATGAAAAAATGCTCGTCCATCACTGGCCATCAGAGAAATGCGAATCAAAACACAATGAATAACCATCTCAACCACTACTTAGAATGGCAATCATTAAAGTCCAGGAAACAACAGGTGCTGGAGAGGATGTGGAGAAATAGGAACACTTTTACACGGTTGTGGATTGTACAACTCGTTCAACCATTTATAGAAAACCAGTATGCGATCCTCAGATCCTAAACTAGAATACCATATGAACCAGCCATCCCCATTACTGGGTAATATACCCAAAGATTAATAGAATCATGCTGCTATAAAGACACTGCACTGTTATGTTTATTGCAGTACTATTCCACAATAGCAAAGACATTGGAATCAACCCAAAATGTCCATCAGTGACAGATTGGATTAAGAAAATGGTGGCACTGATACACCATGAAATACTATGCAGCCATGAAAAAGGATAGTTTGTGTCCTTTGTAGGGACATGGATGTAAGCTGGAAACCATCATTCTCAGCAAACTATCGCAAGAACAGAAACCAAACACACATGTTCTACTCATTAGGTGAACTAAACAATGAGATCACCTGGACTCGGGAAGGGAACATCACCACTCCCGGGGCCTATCATGGGAGAGGAGGGGGAGGGATTGCCATTGGGAGTTATACCTGATGTAAATGACTGGTTGAATGGGTGCTGACGGTTGATGGTTGCAAGCACACGAACATGGTACAAGTATACATATGTAACAAACCTGCACGTTACGCACATGTACCCTAGAACTTAAAGCATAATAATAAAAAAAAGGAAAAAAAAAAGTTGATACGTGCGTTCTTTGCTTTTCTCATACATTGTGGCTCTCCAATATTTCTCACCAACACAATGCTTTCAGGAGCTTAATGGTTAAGTAAACAAAGTTCTGCATCCATAATCACTTATCTCCATATGGATTTCTATAGGGGTTGTATCTTTATAGTCTCCGTATTAATTTTGTACTAAGATATGATTAAAATGACAAGAGAGAGAAAGGCCACTTATGATTTCAATCTTTTACACTATGGAAATTCTTAAATAATTATCTAATGTTAAATCTACCAACTAGTTGGCACTACAGTTTTGGTTGGTTGTTTTGTGGAAAGAAGAAAGAAGTATCTACAATACTTATTTACCTAAAGGTAAACTATTTATATGTAAAAAGATAGTTACATCAAGTATTGGCTATGATGCTTCTTTAACTACTAACATTTAAAAAGTATTGTAAATCACAGTGTCTGTTATGTGTATGAGTGTTTCTCATGACTTTTATTTTTGACCAGCCTACTCAATTCATAGTCTGCTTAGACTTTCTGTTATTTCATATTTAACTTCCATTTTTATTAATTTCTAACTTGCAAAATCAGAACAGAGAAATGAAAAATCCTACATTTTGCCTGCTTTGAGATGATTTCACAGTGCCATTCGAAAGAAATGTTTGTATATGCTTGATTAAATGAATGCACAAATGTATATTAACATCTTTTTTCTTGGTGATTTAAATGACGAATAATATTTTATCAAATAATTAAAAGTGAATATAAGTGAATATAGAAAAACACTATCAACAGGGCCTCCAGAGGTTAGAATGATAAG
Organism: Rhinopithecus bieti; assembly: GCF_001698545.2. Classification (NCBI taxonomy): domain Eukaryota; kingdom Metazoa; phylum Chordata; class Mammalia; order Primates; family Cercopithecidae; genus Rhinopithecus; species Rhinopithecus bieti. The sequence goes on along the minus strand of NW_016814742.1, from coordinate 2,750,934 downwards.
ACAATTAAGGGAATTAAATGACTCCTCCCTGTTGCTTCTCACAGTTGTAGCTTCTCGGAGCATAAAATACCAGAAAGTGCAGGACAGCGTGGTCCAAAGGCTAAGAAGTGGTTGGTAGAAAATGATCTGCCAGAGGGAAGCATCAAAGTGGGCTGGGGAAAAAGATGGGCCAATGACACAGATAAACCCAGGGCACCTTCCTTTTTTCATGATTTGTGGTAATGTGGCATGATAAATGCATAGCTTTTTTTTTTTCTCCCTCTATATTATCTTACTGTTAGTATACCTATTTTCTCTAGAACTGATGGAGAATTTTAGTATTAGTAATCATGGTAGCTTCACTTTTGAAAGAAAATTACAGATTTGCTCAAATAGGCACCTAATGCTAGAATCTGTAGTACATTAATCTTGCTAAATAGAAATCTACCTCTACCAGAATACTTGCAGTGACAGTGAATTTACTGTATCACAAAGTAGTTATTCCTGCCTCTCTGTAGCCTTTGCTCATTTTTCTGGTTCTGTCTTATGAAACAACCACAATTAGCAACACTCTTTCAGGTGTCATGCTTCAGAGTTTTGACAGCAGTCATCCTAGTAAGTTCTTCTTCTCCTGGCCTGAGATGCACTATTACTCCAGCAGGTTTTTAGGTTACGTGGTTCTGAGATCATTCTTATCTTTCTGGGTACTGTTCTTTAGTTGCACACTGGGTTTTCAAGATTTCAACAATAAATATTTTTCAAGAATCAAACCATATTCCAGATATGATTTCATCAATGCAGCATATAACAGGGTTATTGATTTCTAACGTTTAGATATTACACCTCTACTAGTGTCGTTTGAATTTGCTTAAGTGGCTGATCAGTTGTATTGCAGAATTTTCCCATAGTAATCTTGAAGTCAACAACTTCAGACTTTTCACATTTCTATTGCCTGACTGTGGCTTTCCTATCTTGTCTTTATGTATCATGAGATTATAATAATACAGAAAATGTTCAGGAAAAGAGAGATAATCATTATATTGTATGCTTATAATTTCTCCCCTACAGTATGTGCTAATTTCTGCATCCTGATCTTTGAGACATATTGATACACTGGAGTATTTTAGGGGGTGGAAGATAAGAATAGTCATGGAATTACAGGAAATGTCTTATGAGGAACTGTGAAAGGAACCGGAAAGATAACATAAAGAAGAATGATATGACAATTTTCTGTTTTGTGAACTCTTCAAATACCTGAATGGCCGCAGTCAGAAGGTAGAATGGAAAGTAATTTATGTTAAAATAAGGCAAAATAAGACAAAATTGAACCCGATATTACAAAGAATTGTTTTGCTATCATTTTTTTTTTTCCAGAAATGCCATGGGCAGTTTTGGACAACAGTGAGCTACCTGTCCCTGATGGCTTAAAAAATAGAAAAATTTCTGACTGATGTGTTATTAGCTCATTTGATGGGGCTGTGGGCTTTATTATCTTTTCAAATTAAAGAGTTTAGAAATATTTTTGGAATCAAATAACATTTATATTTATTCCCATGAAATGTTATTTTTAACTGTGACCTAGTCTTTATTTTGTCATGTCTTATAATTTAGTGTCATTTACAACTTTATAAATGTTGTTTTTAGGTTATTGGTTAAGTTATTGATATAAAATGGGTAGCACCATATTTAGGGTTCCAGTTGTTAAGAATCTGTGGGAGCATGTGAAAACTCAAAAAGGAAATAATTATTTAGTACATATTTTAGTATTTTACCATGAAACAGTTTCTTCATTACTTTCTGATCACAATTCTTTGATCAACCAACTTATAATGCCATGGCAATACCAAAGGAAAAAAAAAGAGAAAGGAAAGAGAAAGTTAATTTGATATGACCATGTGAATGCACTTATGCTGACAGCAGGTGCATTTCTTCTCTCATGTGATACTCACTGGAAGCTGCAGTCCAGGTTGAGAGGTGGGGTCAGAGCACAGTGAACTTCAACTCTTGGATCTGCTTACAGGGGACAAATCATATAGGAAGAGTCCTGAGGCAAAACTGGTCATTCAGCCTGAAACAGAGAAATGGTGAAGGAAGGAATAGCCTGGACTCTAAAATGAAAACATGGTTTGAAGGGGGTTGGAGATGGAGGGGAATGGAGTGTCAACATCCAGAAAATGACAATAATACAAGAATAGGCATAGGAGAGATGGAAGTTTTTGGTCAGCTGCTCCATAGATAGAAGTGAAGAGAAGATTCATTTTGGGGCATGAGTCCAAAGCAAACCTAATGGGAAAATCAACTTTCGCTCTAGCATCATTTATCTATGGACTTGGTCCTCAGAAGATTGATAGTATGGCCAATTGTAGACACTCAAAATTCATTTATTCGGTAATTTTATCATAACATATTTTGCTTTATTTGAGAAATTGAGACTTTGTGCATTGCTGGTTTTAATGATCATCTTTAAATATCTACAATTTTTCAAGTTCTCTAAACAGTGACTCAGGTTGCGTCTGAAAATTATTTCAGCCTGTAAGATATAACTTATTTGGTACTACACATTTGAACAGTTTGTTGAAATGATCCCACAGAATCGCAAAACCTAAAGGGCTCTGTATCATTCAATTTCTTTCTTAGTGTCTCTCATATATATGTATACACACATATATATCACACGTGCGTGTGTGTATATATGTATATATATATACAGATATACATATTTTAACATGAACTTATGTAAGACAGTTGTATCTCAGTACACTACCACATCCTTCATACCTCTGCTAAACATGACTATTTTGTGGCTTTAGATGTAATAGTGTTAAGAAATGACAGAGAGGTAAAATCTGTTTATGGTTAACAGTGAGAAGAAGAAAAGGAAGTATCTATTAATACCAACAGCACAGAAAGTGGAGTTAGTGTAAGATACTTTAATGTTGCATATCTATGAGGCACGCTACTAAAGAGTAGAGTATTGGAATCACCATGACGTAAGACATTAAGAAGAGAAAGAGACAGATTGTTGGAGGTTTTTTCAGTGACCATGATGCAAAGACCATGAAAAATGGAAAAACATTGCATATGATGAACCCTAAATATCTTAACCACTTACTAATCAAGTGAGTTTGACGTTAGGAAGAGAATATAAGTACTGACTGGTTTGTTGACCATGGAAAAGCTAGAATACACCAAGAAGAACAGAAAATTGAAGGTGGTGGAATATTTAGAAAGTTATCTACACAAAATTTAAAGAATGTCATGGTGTAAAATTTCAGAAAATCTATTTGAAAAGGGTTTATGTAGATCATGATGCAGCTGAAAACCACACTGATGCATTTGGCAGGAAAATATCTTTAAAAAAATCCTGAGCTGTGAATAAATGTGTAATTCTGATGCACTGGTACTGTGTTCCTGCAAAAACCTTAAACATGGCCCATGAGAAAACACCAACAGAACAGGGTATAAGGGATCTAATACTTGCAATGTAACCCTGTGGGCACACACCAAATGAAGATGTCAGGGATTGAGAAAGCAAGCATCTGAGATATTTCAAAGAGGTGTTTAATGTACCCGGGCATTATTATGCACACAAAACCTATTTTCTAGCAGCATGAGCTCATTGCAAGAAAACTAGACTGGAAAAATCTGTAAAATGTTATTGCTCTGGACACAAATCCCTCTCTTGAAATTCTTGTATAAATAAGTGTTTTGGCATTTAGTTTTCCCCAATGAGACATTTTGCTTTGTGATGATAGAGTTTTACTCTGTCCCACTCCAACCTGATACTAATGACACTGATAACATTAATATGGCCTTTTGTAAACTTTTAAGTTCAGAGGTACATGTGTAGGTTTGTTACATCGGTAAACTAGTGTCATGGGAGTTTGTTGTACAGGTTATTTCATCACCCAGGTATTAAGCCTAATACCCATTATTTTTCCTGATCCTCTACCTCCGCCTACCCTCCACTCTCCACTAGGCCCCAGTGTGTATTGTTCCCCACTATGTGTGTTCTCATAATTTAGCTCCCACTTATAAGTGAGAACATATGGTATTTGGTTTTCTGTTCCTGTATTATTTTGCTAAGGATGATGGCCTCTAGCTCCATCCATGTCCTGCAAAGGACAAGATCTCATTGTGTTTTATTTTAATGCATGCTTAGTATTCCATGGTATATATTTACCATGTATACATTGTGTATATCCAATCTATCATTAATAGGCATTTATTTTGATTCCGTGTCTTTGCTATTGTAAATAGTGCTGCAATGAACATACACATGCATGTGTCTTTATAATAGAATGATTTATACTCCTTTGGGTATATACCCAGTGATGGGATTGCTGAGTCAAATGGTATTTCTGTCTCTATGTCTCTGAGGAATTGATGCCACACTGTCTTCCGCAATGGCTGAACTACTTTGAACTCCTACCAACAGTGTAAAAGCATTCCTTTTTCTCCACAATTTCACCAGCATCCATGAATTTTTCACTTTTTAATGATCGGATATGACCTTTTTTTAAGAGCCTCAGGCAAAGAGATGCTGTAAACAGTTATGGAATGTGTAGTACAAGTAAAGTTAGTTTGAATTTGTATATGTTTGGAACTTTAAGAAAATAGAAAGCAGTATGCTTATCTCTACCTCTACCTTATGTATCATGACATATATTTATATATAAGCTGTAATATTTTTATTTTTATCTGAGTTTGTATGATTATTCATATATTTTATTGAATGTGTTTCAATAAAATGCATTTTAAAGTGTTTGATTATGGGTGCTGCCTCAGGCACTTTTTTTGTATTTGTAGTTTTTTAATACACAGTATATTCGTATATTACCTCTGAAATCTAAAAAAATGTGAATTTTGAAATACTTCTCACCTAGCAATTTTCAGATACGAATCTCTATATATTTATCTATGTGATTATTTATTTACTATCTCCTCACTGTATTATAAGCTCTGTGAAAACAGCAGCCACCTCTTTGTTCTTCATTTTATTACCAGCACATCTCTGCATGCCTGGTAGAGATAAATCTCTCCTGAAGAGTAAGTTAAAATAGAATGTTGCTCTCAAATTTTCTCCTCTGTTATCCTAAGGTATAATTTTTCTTTATCCTACTCTTCCATTTCCACTGTGATGGCCATTCACGCTCCTGAAGGTAATTATCGGTTTGCATCTTCTCAGACACCTAATGTCCTGCTACGGTTTCCTCTAAGCGTCAGACACATCTCTCTCTTCTGTATCAGTCATCCTGCTGAGAGTAGATGTAAAGTCTTGCTTTCATTTCTTTTAATGCTTGCCCCCCAGAAGTGTTAGATCATTTTGAGTGTTCATTAAAACAATAATTTCCAGGTAAACTGGAGGCTTTTGGTGTAGGCTTTTGGTTTTGTGTCTGTCTTCCAAATTATACACATGTGCTTTCAAAATTTAAGTTAATGAGATAGTCCTCTGAGCAACTGAAGAATTTTTTTGGATACATTTTTATTTAGCATGGTTCATTCACAGTTGTATAGTCCTAATGCCATTTTCTAGAATATCTTCTACAAGCCACATTCTCCCTCAATGTCTCATATCATGGTGCCATACTACTATTTTCTTTAACCTGTTTGAAAGGTATGCTCCTAACATCCAGGGAAAGTAGACTTGAGTTGTTGGTATTTACTATATGCTACCTAGCTTTTACCAACAGTATCTGATTTAATCCTTACAGTGACTTTGAAAGCTGACATTCTTATTTTATTGATGAGGAAACTACAATTTAAAGCAATTAAGTAAATACTGCAGGTCTTTCCAACTCCAGTCATATAGTTCCACTCTATTACACTGTGTTTAAGTCCAACCACATCTAGTGTTATCTTTGCTCATTATCACAAAGTCCTGATTAATATTATTATTCCTACTCAAATTTCTGTACCTTTGAATTAAATCCAGTTTTATTTTCTTCACTAAACAAAATAATATACTGCATAATTTTAACTTTTGCCTTTTGTCTTCTATGAGACTGTAACTTTGTAAAAGGCAAAGAATTTTACAAATTTTATATTTGTTTTCCAGTAGAGTTGAAATTTCTTGCCTCTGTTCAAATGTTGGAACTGGTATTTGGAAAGAGAATGTGGAGGTAGGAGGGATCATTTAAGTGTCAACTACAGCAAATCTGTGCCAAATACTTAATTTGATTATCTCCTTTATTATTTAGACAACATAGATATTACTATATTCAATTTAACTGTTCTTTTTTCCCATCTATTTTGTTGAATTATAATGTGTCTTTTCAAACAGAGATAGTCAAATCCCCTTCCCACTCTTCTCTCCACTTTCTCCTAAAACACATTTAATAAACAAAGCTATAGGAGAGAAGGTAAGAGGAATCTTTTATGCTATGAACTATATTTAGAATTTCTGAGACTCGGAATAGGGAATAAGAGTCTTGCCGTGTACTATTGAGAATATTAAAGGTGACTTTTCAGAGAAACACGTTTTCACTACCTATAGATGTTAAAAGGGTAGTATTGGAAAGAGGTTATACAGGGAAGAGGCTTAGGAGTTTATAGTCCTATAGGTAGTAATAAAATATTTGGAGGTTACTCTGTCAGCTTTTGTCTAGGAGATCACCTAACCCAGGGGCATGGAAATTATCACTAGGCCAATACAATTTTCTAAGGTTCTATTGACCATATGGCCTGTTTCTCACATGGTCATGGCTGCAGATGCTTCAGATTCTGCTACTCTTTTTTTTTTTTTTTTTTTTTTTTTGAGACGGAGTCTCACTCTGTTGTCCAGGCTGGAGTGCAGTGGCCAGATCTCAGCTCACTGCAAGCTCCACCCCCCGAGTTTATGCCATTCTCCTGCCTCAGCCTCCCGAGTAGCTGGGACTACAGGCGCCCGCCACCTCGCCTGGCTAGTTTTTTGTATTTTTTAGTAGAGACGGGGTTTCACCATGTTCGCCAGGATGGTCTCGATCTCCTGACCTCGTGATCCGCCCATCTCGGCCTCCCAAAGTGCTGGGATTACAGGCTTGAGCCACCGCGCCCGGCCAGATTCTGCTACTCTTAATGGTCTTCTTCTACCAAAACTGTATCTTTAGAAGAAGTGATACATTTCCATTATCTCGTTATAAACATTAATGTCATGTCATCAAGTCTCAGAGGATATAAAATTTACTTTCTTGTTCAAAATTTCAAGTTAACTTCGCTACCTAGTCTATGTGTTGGTATATATTCAATGACAATAGGAAATCTATTTTTCATATAAGATTCTGTGATATTGTCACCTGAGTATATATAGGACAAAAAAACCTGTATTATGCTAGCACACTGGATGTCACATATGTTGTCCTCCATTTAATCTACTATTTTAAATTAATCTATGGGTGCAATACCTTTTTCCATATACTCATCAACTCCATTTAAAGTATTTAACTGGGCAACTCACTTGCCAACCACATATTCCCGCAGTGCTCTTCCGTGCCTTCTCTCATATCTGGGAAATGATTTCACTTTCAGAAAGATAAAGCTCTAATGAGCCCTTAGGAATCTTTTTTCAAAGACGTCCAGTCCACCAGGGATCAGCTAGGAAGGTGTCTGAAGTGTGAATTATTTACTGATTAGAAGTCAATACTAGATTTTGCTCTGTTTCTTGAGGTCACCAATCAAATTCAAACCATGTTTTAAACTCTACCCAACAGCAAAGCTCTTTTTTAAACACAAGCATTTTTTTTTCATTCTTCTTTGCTGAGAAGATTATTTCAAATGCACAGCTTTCAAACTTTGTGGTGAATGAAAAATAATGGTTTAATAGACATTGACCCATCACTAACAGTATACCATTAGATAGTTTAAATAATGTATTTGCTGACTTCCCAGGTCTTAGAAAATGTGGATTATTACTAATGGAGCTGGATTAATACCAATTAGAAGGTTTTTAAGCATTTTATAAATTCAAAGTTTTAAAGCACCTTTTAAATAGTTTCAAGCATTTAGAAATATTAAAAAAAAAAAAAAAAAAAACAAGATTGGTGAGTTTTTTAACCTCTTTATTTTTCCATTCATTGCATTTTAGAAAAATTCAGCCTTTAATTAGCGTTGCAAAATATGGGAAAACCCATCTATATATTGAGGTTCTTCCTCATTAACAGAAGCACACAGCTGAGATGTTATTTAGACCAGATGGAGCTTAGACTGAATGAGGAGTCTATTTTCTTCAGTGGGTAACAATGAACAGAGCAATTATTTTTTGTGTGTATGTGAGGATTGATACTGCCTTTGCAAAACCCCATGATAACAAATATCTTCAAATCTGTATGCTGATTTTTTTTTTCCATCAATCTTCTGGGAGGAGAATCCTTAGGAATTTTTTTTTTTTTTTTTTTTTTTTTTTTTTTTATTGAGACGGAGTCTCGCTCTGTCCCCAGGCTGGAGTGAGGCCGGAGCGCGAGCGGCGAGGGCAAGCTCCGCCTCCCGGGGTTCACGCCCATTCTCCTGCCCTCCAGCCTCCCGAGTAGCTGGGACTACAGGTCCCCCGCCATCTCGCCAGCTATTGTTGTATTTTTTTAGTAGAGACGGGGTTTCACCGTTTAGCCAGGATGGTCTCGATCCTTCCTGACCCGTGATCCGCCCGTCTCGGCCTCCCTAAAGTGCTGGGATTACAGGTCGTGAGTCCACCGCGCCCGGCCAGGAAAATCTTTAAATATTTAATGTTAGAAAGAAAGAGAGAAAGAGAGAGGGAGGGAGAGAATAATAAAAATACAAAACCCTAATAGTGGTTTACTCCTCTGTGTCTGCTAGGTAGAAAAGGATTATTATCTAGTATCATTAACATACAGAGGGCTCCATTATTTTGTCAGTTTCATTTTCATGTTAATCATTGTTACTTAAAAGTTTCAGGGAACTCATGGAGTTTGGTGTCATCTGAGGTTAAGTTGAAATGTCTTGAATCAGCTAGCTTGTAAAGCTGCCACAGTTTAATGCCATTGGTTGGTTCATCTTATGCAAAAAAGATACAGATCTCCCTGAAAGCCTCTATTTTTCTTTCCTCTCTACCTTTTGCCCAGGGAACTGAATAGAAACTTTAAAGCTCAAATTAAAAGAATCTTTTCTCATTCAATTGGGAAGTAGGAAATTGGAGATTGCTTAGTCTAGAGAACTTTCAAAGGCTTCATACCTAAAGGTATTCTTCAGGTGAATTTTTCCCAGTGATGTGACATCATTTGAATACACTAAAGCCTCATCATTTACCAGGTTGGTAATAATTTTGATATAAAAATAGGCCTCCATAGGAATGCAGCTTGAACCAATAACAAGCAACAGTGTTTCCTTTGTGATAAATTGACACTAAAGCCCAATACTGAAAATCTTGTATATTATTTAGAGGAGCAGTGATCAAAGACACAAGAGAAGAAAGAGCTGGCAGCCTCATATATTCTGTACTGATGTTGAGATAGTGTCAGTAGTAGGGGATGCAGTTACTACCAGGGAGAGCTGGAGAGCAGCTTTAAACTTCACATTCATAAATCTTATGGAAAAGTCAGGGCAGGAGTTAAAAAAAAATCAGCACAGTGTCTTCCTGAAGTTTTTATAAACTAGCTATTCAAATTGTCATTCTCCACTATGACTGGGGTAAATATGAATTTAGGTAGAACAAAACAAAATGAAAAGGGATTGTCAGTAGACTGGTGTGGAAATGACAAGAAAATGCTGAGAGTTGGCTAATGAGGGTAGTTTCACTGTAGGGAGATACTACTCACATTCCCTTTTCTAATTTATCTAGCATTTTGTCATCAGGCTAATCTTACTAAAGTCTGGTTTTCTCCACATTACTTTTTGCTTAAAACTCTCTGTGCTTCCCCATTCCTTACAGACTACAGTGTTATAGATGGCTCCACTGAAAGATTGAACACATTAAACATTGATGGCGAAATTTAAATCTTATGACATAGAAGTTATTGAGAATAATCTATACTATAGCTTCTTACAATTTATTTCTTTATTTTTTATTATACTTTACTTTCTAGGGTACATGTGTACAATGTGCAGGTTTGTTACATATGTATACATGTGCCATGTTGGTGTGCTGCACTCATTAACTCATCATTTACATTAGGTGTATCTCCTAATGCTATCCCTCCCCACTCCCACAATAGGCCCTGGTGTGTTATTTTCCCCTTCCTGTGTCCAAGTGATCTCATCGTTCAATTCCCACCTATGAGTGAGAACGCACGGTGCTTGGTTTTCTGTTCTTGTGAAAGTTTGCTGTGAATGATGGTTTCCAGCTGCGTCCATGTCCCTACAAAGGACATGAACTCATCCTTTTTTATGGCTGCATAGTATTCCATGGTATATATGTGCCACATTTTCTTAATCCAGTGTGTCACTGATGGACATTTGGGTTGATTCCAAGTCTTTGCTATTGTGAATAGTGCCACAATGAACATACGTGTGCATGTGTCTTTATAGCAGCATGATTTATAATCTTTTGGGTATATACACAGTAATGGGATGGCTCAGTCAAATGGTATTTCTAGTTCCAGATCCTTGAGGAATCGCCACGCTGTCTTCCACAATGATTGAACTAGTTTACAGTCCCACCAACAGTGTAACACAGTGTTCCTATTTCTTCACATTCTCACCAGCACCTGTTGTTTCCTGACTTTTTAATGATTGCCATTCTAACTGGTGTGAGATGGTATCTCATTGTGGTTTTGATTTGCATTTCTCTGATGGCTAGTGATGATGAGCATTTTTTCATGTGTCTATTGGCTGCCTAAATGTCTTCTTTTAAGATATGTCTGTTAATAGCCTTTGCTCACTTTTTGATGGGGTTGTTTTTTTCTTGTAAATTTGTTTGAGTTCTTTGTAGGT